>NC_033623.1:12983116-12994973 GCF_001540865.1 Ananas comosus | reverse complement strand
GACAAAACAAAGGACCAATAGGTATTTTTTTTACGTTCAATTATTTCTCTGAAAGGAGGCATCATTTCGCGATAGGACTGTTAGTGCATTATGAAGTCTAGTTCCAACGAGAGTAGAGAATCAGTACGTTTTATATCGTAATGGCATGTTAATCATCTTTGCAAGAGACAAAAAAAGCAATAGTGTACTAAGATGCTAAAAACATTCCCAATTCCTGTTATTGAGACAATCAGAAACAGTCTGGATTATTTTTCTTCTCTAGCTTTGCAGTATGAAATACCGCGAGAAGAATATTAAAAATTCATATGATCAACATTTGTTCATCTGAAAACTATTGATAACGCTGCTCTCAGTAATGCTAATCACTATTCGTAAATTGTTACGTCAATATTTGTTGATCCCAATGTTAAAGTGTTATATGTTTTTACTTTCTTTTTTTAATTTTTTTTTTGAAAAGGAAATCTATTCGGAGCTTAATAATTGTCTAATGGTAGTGATGCTTTTGAATCTTGTAGAGGCTCTATTTGCAAAAAACAGATAAACTCATGTCTGAGTAGTGTTCTGAATTAATTAGGAGAGGTGTGTATGGCTAAGCTGCGCGTCCGCCGGGCCAGAGTTTTTCCAATCGTTGTAATTTCTGGATTCGAGCCAGGGCCATAGTGAATTGTCGAGGTCCCAACCAATTACTTTCAGAAACTGGCTTCAGATTTGGGTTTGTCTAAGAATATGAATATGGGCGTGACCAGGCTTGTGAGACAGGCCATGCACGGTCCATAGAGACCCTTCTTAGTTGGCGCTTTTCGAATCCCGAAAAAGTTTTATTTGTCTACATGATTTGCTTTTATTACGTTTTGTTGTCATATCTTGAAGCATGCCATTAAAAAATTCATCCTGAAGTGATGCCATGAAGATTTTTAGGTTGCTCTAACACGTAGATGCCTTCAATAGTAACATTCGGAAGATGCTGATTAAATGGTTCAAAATTCTCCTGTGGATAAAAATATTGAAATGCGATTCAAATCTCTAAAGCAGAAGCTTAATTACGGTGTCCCCATTGCCGTCGGAGGAAATCGTGTCAGATGACGACGATTAAACTATAATAGTAAGTACTATAAAAACTATCAGAAAATTGCAATGTCACTGCTCCTTGCCCTCCGGGACTCCGAGCGACAAGTTACTCCAGTGTGAGTTAAAGGGGCCATTTCTTCCCTCTAGAGCCTCCAGGCTACAATCTGGCACGTGATCCTATTGGACCGGCAACCCAGTTCGCCAAGACGTAAAGTGCACTGCACGTGCCGACTCTATACCGAATTTCAAACCTATATTGGCGATTATTCCCATCCTTATCTTTAAGTTTTACACCCTTATCAAACTCTCTCTTCGATGTGCCCATCGAGCTGGCACCCAGATTTATTTAGAATAATAATAATATAATAATCAAATAAAGAGAGATAATTGAAAGGACTTGAAACCAACTCCTTAAAAGATGTTAGTCAATAGATGATCTGTGTAACATAGTTTTTTAAACTATATATTCAGGTAGGTTTGATAAGTAATTTTGTATAAGAACGTTTTGCCAAATGCTTTAGCAAGTTTGAAACAATTCATTACCGTAATTAGTTTGTGTAAGAGTATTAATAGTTGGCATATAGAGGGTCTAAAACTCGAGATGCTTAGTTAGTTTTATATTTCTATGACTGAAATAAAGTAAATAACTTGGCTCCCTTTCTTCTCTCAAAAAGAAAAAGACAGAAAAAAATAAACAAGGTAGCTAGTGGTTAAAATCAGAATCTAATGAAGTGTGACTCAGCTTAGAGAGCTGCACCAGAGTATGAGTGATCCTATAATATATTACAATAGAACTTGTTAGGCAGATGGTGTCTTTTTTTCACATATTATGTTAAACAATCGCTAATTACGAGATTTTCTTGCTGATGAAAAAAATTATTATTAGCATGACATGTTCTCAAAATCTTTTTATATCTTTTTGTATCTTTAAACTCTAAAGTCTTTCACTAATTCTTTTGATTTCCCTTTATTCTGACTCTCTTTTATTTTTTAATTTTTTAGTACGTAATTGCATCTCTAGCCATAAAAATAGCAAGTACTAGACCTGTGTGGGGTCCCTGGATAATAGACCATTTGAACCCATATTGGAATGCTATTGATGAAGCCCTAATTTATCAAATTAGTAAGTCCAAAGTTGATCTTAGTTGGGCCTCAATATTTTCTTCCCACGATCCACATAAACACCATGCATGTATGCATGAATTACTACAAACTTGTCATGAAAAAATTGGCTCAGTAGTTACCTCCGCAATAATATTGGTGGTATCCGGGTAAACTAAACAAAATAAACTAGATTTAAGATCCGATAAATATTTTTTTGCGGCTCAAATAGTTAACTACTGAGGATGAGGATTAAAAGTGACATATTTTTCAACTGTACTTTAAGAGAGAACTTAAAAGTTTTTATATTTGACAAAGAATATCAATGACAATAAGGACTACTTTATTTTCACTATTTTCTAAAAAAATGTCCCCTCATTTTCATTAATACAAGAAGACTAACTTTATTTTCACTTTTTTCTAAAAACACTTTCCCTCCATTTCATAAGTACATAGGATAAACGTTTATTTTCAATTTATTCTAAAAAAAAATTCCCCTCCATTTTCATAATGACAAGAGAAGCTCTGTTCTCCGTGATCTATGAGCTGAGCCAATTTTACTGGAATAACACCATCACTTTTATTTTTAATGCATTTTGATGTCACACATACTTCGCGGGCAGATGTTAGTGGACACTTCAATTATTTTAGTAAGCAATTTTCAATAATATTTCAACCGCTCAACTATAATTGCCGCGGAGCTCAAATAATGATTATACATGTAATTAGCTGGTGGCAAGTCCAAATGAAGCATATATATTTATATTATTTAAACTGATAATTATAAAGCCACGAGAAGTTTCAAAATCAAAAGAAATATAATTAATGCTACTATGTTTTAACTTGGGAAATGAGATTTAGGTACCGACTAAATACTACCCGTTAGTTAACAAGACCAGATCAAGTCAATTGTGACACTATGCTCGCGTTATGAAACTAGAGTATTATATCTATATCTCAATCATGTTGGTGGCCTATTGTGTTAAAGTATTTAATTACGAAGCAACCACATTCTATTTTTTCTGAATTCATCCACGCTGATGCAATTTAAAAAGTGTGTGTTAGAACAAACGTTTATTAACATTTAAAGAAAAATTTCGCCCTCGAGGGGAAGCGAATCAATAAAGCACATGTTTAAAGTTCAATCAGAATTGCGTTTATACGGGAATCTCTTTTTGTTCTAATTTGCATTGTGTAGATGGATTTTTTTCAAAAAGCTTTCTTTTTTTTTTTTTTTTTCTCCTGGCGATGCCTTAAAATATTTGTGTGCATCGTAACAACTCACTACATATAATAGTCTAGCTGCCGAAGGACTTTTCCAACAAAGTAAATTCAAACTATATTAATATCCATCATTAACAGTTATTAACTTGAAAATAGAAATAAAATAATAAATGAATAGCGGAAAAGGATTGAATAATAATTATGTAAAAAATAATTATTCAATGCTCTAAAACTTCTAGTGTTTTAATCTTTTGAACTCTTATTACTCCCCTTCAATAAATATCCTTGAGGCTTTGGGAAGCTTAACACCTCTCTCTCTCTCTTCCTCTCTTGGACAAACAAAAATTATCTATTTAGTGTCAGAAATAGGATAGAATTGTAGCCTGCTCATACAAGCATTTGCGGATTAATTATAAATACATATTAGTTATAGTCATAGGGCCATGTTAAAAAGTTATAATAGTTATAGCTAGTTATATATTTTGTATTGGACTGAATTATATAGAAACAAATTATGGTTTTGATGCGCGGGCTTAAAATTATATTTATAAATTAACATTTGTTACGAGAAATTTCGGCTGTCCGACTATTTATATTGGTTTAGGATCTTGCATTTTTCGCGCAGATTCAACCGAAAATTTAGTGGAGTCTATTTCATTTTCGATTCCATAACAACAACAAATAGATTATTTAGGTCGAATTTTAAAATACTGGCAGTTTTTTCAATTCACAGAGAAATTAAAGTTATTTTAGGTTTTTCAATTCCAGTTCAAGGCTGCAGTGATAGAAGTACATATCTGATCCATATGTGGTAAACGCTAATTAAGCGCCAGGCGTCTCCTACTTATGAAATTTTGTACAGAGCCATGCTTTACGTGTCAAGTCGCTATATCGCGCCGTGTACGATTTTCACAGTAGTGAGAGCAATTATGTGCGTAGTTGGCCGGGCCACTGTCGACGTACGCCTCGAGAATTCTGCTAAGTCGGCATTCAGGTAGAAGCGCCCTTCTATCGTCGCGTTGCATGGTGTTCGGCCACCGACTTTGAGCGACGACGTCTATCCATCCACGCAGCGTGCTCACAGGCGGACTGATCTGTGGACAACAAACAAGCCGAGTGTTACGTTACTTTCTTTCTCATGAAATAGAACTAGTAGTAGAAATCGAAAATGTTATTAAATTTATTCGCGAATTAATTAGCGGACTGGTTCAAACTAGTTATTTCATCTGTTATTCGATCCAATTTTCGCTGGCTTTTTATCAGGCGTGTCTAATCATTTAATTATGTAGACTTGGTTCAAAATTTGTAAGGAATTAATTTGTTGCTTAGCAGAAACAAGATGGAGATTAGTGGAGCGTGCGAACGGTTCAAACACTTATTGTGGTTAGAGCTTTTGGAGATATGCCTAAATATCGCAATCGACACGATTTCTTACTGCGGCAAAAATTTAAAAAAGGTTAGGTAATAAGCCCCGCCTATGATAATTCAACCTAAGGCTAAGCTGATTAAAAAAAAGAAAAAATATTAATACAATAAATTAAAGTAGACACAAATTGTAAATGAGCACAGTTAGGTGCTCTAATTAATTTGTCTTTGCTCATAGTCAAGTTAGATTTGACAGTTTAATTAAATATTCATTAGGGTGGTAATTGATCATAAGTAGTTATAATATTAGAGAAGTGGTTACAGAACAAACTCAAAAAGACACTTATAGCGGACCGATCTCTAGCGCAAAATTAGCCAAAGGACTTCGGGTGTTAGATCCGAAATTTCCAAATTCGAATTCTTTAATTGATTCACATTTTCAGCAAAATTATATGTTACTAAAATGAAATTATAACGACTGCATAGGCTAGTATTACTAGCTATCTATTAAAACAAAAATTATAGAATTCAAAATTTTATGATCCGAAGAGTTGTAATCGTTTCGTCTTGAAATTTAAAATATTGTACTTAATGTTTTAGCTAATTAAAAAATTAGAAAGTAGTAAGAAATATAAATTATTGAATGATTAAAATTGTAAAAATTATAATTATTTTTGGTTGCCGGTCTAGCCGTCGATGCAAGACCAAAGTAATAGTACAAATAAATATAAAGTTCCCGCAAATAAATCAAAAAAGTACTGTAGCGAATAAGATCATTCTTAGAGCGCATCGAAATTCATTCTCATTCTTTCAAAATCTTATATAATCGTCGGCGTACTTACTGGAACTCAAAATATTGTACTAAAATTAATTTGAACATAAGCTTTTATTTATGAGAATTGTAATATTGGTACTAAATATTGAACATGGGAGCTTAACGAATCGATCTGGTGAATGCCAGAGTTGAAGTATTAATAAAAATATATCTTCAATTTATTTCTCTCTTTAAACAAACATTAATCATAAATAAATGAATGAGCTAGGCATCCGGATGTTGGAAGCTAACCGACTCAGCATTGAAACAGGATCAAACTTTGAATACGGAGGAGAACCGATAGAGAATTAATCCACGCCGTTTGCAGCGCAATAGATTAAAACGGGAGAAAAAAAAAAAAGTTACTGCACAAGTATCAAATCTATACTATCGATACTGTTAAGTTTACGTAGACCAATTAAAATTTGCTCCCTATACTTATTGACTTGGGCAAATCGAGAATCTTGTACAATTCAAAACGTTGTCCCACAATATATAAAGTTCGTTTCGGCCGTAATTGTTGAAGGGGTCACTCATTATTACATATGCATTATGCCGTGTGCGGCTTCATATGACTCTCTGCGTTCATCTAACCAGTTTGATCAAGTCCAACAATTAAATAGCTAAAGGCCAGTTCAAAGTTAATAGCATCAAACGATTTAACATGGGGATATTAAACTGCCGTTTGAAAATTAGAAAAAACTTTTTCAGTAGTTCGTGCAGATTCAACACTAATTACCCATGCATGGCTATGAATTATGTAAAAATCATTCATTCTTAAATTAAGTCGTCCAAAAAAGTGATATACTTTTAATTATTTTAACCATCACTAATTATATATTATGTACCGTCATTATATGCTGGATTAAGTTATAATGTTAAATTTTGCGGGCTAGATTACTATCTGTTTAATATTTAATCCTTAGAATTTATGATTGCGTTTTTATTCCGAGTGTGGAGATACTATTATGATCAAAGTTAAGAAATTAAATAGTAGAATACATTTATTAGATGCCACTGATGTATCATAATTATCTTAATTTTTCGCCAGTGCCATACATAATTTTTAATAATAAGCTGTAGCATGGTAATTACTACCCGTTTTCAAGATAATCCAGATTAAAATGCAGTCGCAGTCAAAGGAGATCTGCGGCCGGGGGATAGTTATGCTGCAATTAATTAAAAAGCATGCAGACCTTCAAAACCAGACAGCCGCCCAAATGCTCAGCAGAAACGGCAGTGCGTTTGCTCAAACGACCTCTCTTGATTTCCCATTGTCATTGTGTACACAAGTCTATATGAAACTAACATGACATATATGATATAACCCTCTCCAGCCACCCCTTCTATTCACAATTCAAAACTATCCTTATAATCTCTTCGATCCTTATTCTCATAGATAGTGATTTATAATAACTATATTATCTTATCATATCTCTCATAAATCTCTCATGAGGAATCCCTTTGTAGTCTGCATCTGTAGCGTTCCCCGGCCCATTGCTTCTCTTCGCTCAAATCTCGACTGGCGATACGGCACACCGGGTCCTGTCCTCCTTCTTCATTCGGGCATCTACCGCCTCCACCTCCGCCGAACTGGCTCCTTTCTCGGTCGCACCGGAGGGCCCCCGCGCCTATCGTTGCGTCAAAGACGCACCTGCCCGTATGTGAAATTCGAGCAGGCTCCGTCACGGTCAGCGTCGCGTTTCTGCTTGGAAGTTTTCTGCTCTTGTGCGTCGACGATGATTAGGGGAGCTTGCCGAACTCACTGCCGACATGCATTCACCGGGTGCTGCTATGACGATGCGATCGACGTGCCACGGGACTGCCCGCGTTATGTCGGTCGGAGCTGTTGCCGCCGGCGAAGGCGGGGAAGGAGGGGGTTGGGGTTGGGTTGTCGGAGTTTTGGGACGCGATTTTCGGTAAAGGTTTGCACGGTTGGAGACTATTTTATGACAACCACCCACCCCATTTTATTTTCATAATTAGTTAAGGATAAGGATCAGGCGTCGATCGATTGAGTCCGTTGAGTGCCGTTTGACCGGAGGGGACCTTACTTTGGTAGATTTATATATATACAGATGGCAACTAGTGTAATTTTTAGCTGATAATTTGTTGTGCGGTCATTATTATATGTAAACATTCTGTTAAATTAAATTTACGTGCGTAGTTCGTTTGGCCTTTAATTTTTTTTTTATTCTTCTTTGTATATTGAAAGAGCTGTTTGGCATTTTTATACTTGTTTATTTTATTTATCTAAAAAGGAGTATTTTCTATCAAAGTTTGCTGATGTAAAAAATAGAAATAAAAAAAAAACGAAGAAATCAAAGTAACGTCTTATTGTAAGAATGCATCTAGGATTAAGCATACAGCAATGTCTATTTCAGCTGAGCGGAGGTGAACTTCGTAGGACGTTACAAGGTCAATTATTAAAATCAAATCCAAAGAAATATCGGCAAATAGAAATAAAATTTGTGGGAAAAAAAGGTTTTATATACTATATATGTTATTAATCTTAATTTTTTTGATGAGAGAGAAGAAGCAGATATTTCACTTCGCCTTTATTTATTTAAAAATAAATTAGCTGAAAAATATAATTAAATTAGAATTTAAATTGGATCTCAAATACTCAAGTCATCGAATACTTTTTTTTTCACTTGCGCTGAAACTGAACGGTAAACTTACATATTTTTTACAGATAGCGTAGGGACAAAGTTCGCTGCTTTTCTGACATGCAAGCATTCGACGGATTCGCACGAGAAAAGATGAGACGATAAATAAGGGCACGTTTCGCTACAACTTAAAATATATGCTTCATACCCTATACTTCGTTAATTCGTGCAAAGCACTCTACACAGTCAAAATTAGAAACGTGAAAGCGGTGGATTTTAAATATTTAATTTATAAATTATCAACACAATAATCAAATTTATATAATATATTTTAGATATGGCGTATGATTAATTAAAATAAAAAATAACGTCTTTTATAACGAATTGCACCGAATACACAATGTCATTAGTAGACAAAGTAAACTTTCGCAGTGACAGTCAAATCTATTAAATCAATCAAAAAATATGCGGACAAATAAAAAACAAAAAATTGGTGCCAGAAAAAAGTTTATATTATGTATTAATCTTACAGATATTTTCTACAAAAGCTTCATGACAAGTTTCCGTGGCTTTTCGTGGCACGCAACATTCGGCGATTCCGCACCGGAAAAAGATATAAGGAAAAAAAGGACACTTTGTTGCTACAATTCTAACAATATTATATTTTACCCCGATACTTTCGTTAATTGCGCGAAGGCAGCTTCCACACAATCCAGAGAATTGCAAAAGTGAAGCCGGCCATGGATCTTTTAATAATATTTATTATTATAGATTAATCAAGAAAATTATAAATTGTAATAATTTTGAATATGTGTATGAAGTTAAATTTGTTAATAATTTTCGATATGTGTATAATTAATTAATACTTGTTTATATCATCAATGATGGTACAGAAATAATAAATAAAACAACAAGCACTGCGACTGACGTGAAAAAAAAAAGGGGAGATCAGATAGTTGACCAAATCACATAAAGCCTAATACTTTATAGTTTAGTCCGCTTAAAAATGAGCCGAAAATAATTTTCGGCTCTTCCAAAAAACTATATTCGATCGCCGGATTCTTTAGTCCATCGCCCACTTTATCGTTAGATGTGGTGATGGACACTTGTTGTATCTTTCTTGTTTATTTTATGAACGCTATACACCTTATAAAATCATTATATATCATATGTATTATTATAAATATATAACATAATATAATATTATTTTTAATACTATATAATTTTAATAAAAAGAAACTAGAAATAAGTTTATATTTATTAAATTAATATAAAAATATTCACTTATAAAATATCTTTATTACAAATCTACAGATACAATACTATTATATATAAATATATCGTATAATAATATTTCATATATAACACAATTTTATATATAAAATTATCAGTTAAGATGTTAGAAATTTAAAAATCCAAATGAAAGAAAAGCAAAATGAGTTTTTAACGTACCTTTCTCGATCAGGAAAAAAAGAAACTAGTTGTTGTAATTTATAGTTGTTTGTTGAGATGCGTTGAAAGAAAAAAGTATATTTTTATATTTTATTATTTAGTATTATTATGTATTCTGATATATTATTTGTATTTATAATTATGTTAATTATTAGGCTATATATATTTATTATAATTCTATATTTAGAATTAATATATTAAAAATTATATAAATTGATAATTGATAAGTATTTATATAATATATGTAAATAGTCTTGCATATATATACTATAATAAAATATATAATTTTTATAATAAAATATAAATTAGTTTGTCTTTATTGTGTTTGGTTGGAAAGAAACAAAAAAGAAAAATTTACTAAATAAAAATTATTATTATATATTTTATGATATATATATTATTTATATATAATAATTATCATATTACATATTAGTATTATAATTTATATTTATAAAAAGAATATATGTAAAATATATTATACATTAATTATGTAATAATATATATAATAGTATATATTTAATACTATAAAATAAAATTATTAATGCGTTTATAAAATAATATTTATATTATAAAATATTATATGATAAAATAATCTATATTAATAAATATAATTTTTTAAAATATATATTTATATATTATTGTATATATTTCTAAAAGAAAAGAATGGGGAGAAGAGATCACTTCTCGGTCCATGGCGGGTTGCGTTCGTGGACGCACGCGTTCTCCCCTCCGTCAAATGACTGCGACAAACTCTGCGATTTTTGGAGCGTAAGTTTTTGTTTTCCGCTCGTTTCGAGCGAAAAACGAAAATGCCCATTTTCCTCACTGTTTGTAAAAATAATTTTCGGAGAAAATTTTTTTATGGCCAAACAAACGCCGAAATTTTAGTTTTTCACCGAAATTTTTTTTTCAAGATAGTTTTACGACGAAACAAACGCACCCAAGAGGGTGTTTGGTTATCTGTTAAAGTACACCGAAAATTAATTTTCAGTTGAAAACTATTTTTCTAATGTTTGGTTCTTGTAAAAATTTTTTTTCGAAAAACCCTTTTTACGAATACGTGGAAGAATTCGGGTTTTTGTTAAATGAAAAGCTACAGCAAAAAAGCAGTGGACGACCCACAGTAAAATGGCGGGGCTCATATGTGCCTTTTTGCATGCGGTCCACGAGGTGAAGGTGGGCTTCACCTCTTGGACCTTGAGAGAGAGAGAGAGAGAGAGTAGTGAACCTCTCTCTCACTCTTTAATTTTATATATATATATATATATATATATAATTTTATTTTATTTTTATATAAATATGTTATTATATAATATTTTATTTATAAATATATAATAATTTATTTTATAATATAAAATATATATTATTATATATTATGTTACATATTTATTATATATATTTTTTAAATATATTTTGTTTATAAATATAAATTATAATAATTAAATATATTATGATAATTATTATATATTAATACTATATAATATATACAATAGAAGAAAATATATATAATAAATATGTAACATAATATATAATAATATATATTNCACTTAAAGTGTTTAGAAATCAAATTTCAAATCTTTTCGACATCATTTGCCTAATGATCAAAGGGTTTCAAAATTTGTAATTTTAATGGTCGATATGACGCGTTTTCTCGTTTAACGGCGTAAAGATATCAAAATCAATTGAATTTTTGTTAGAAAATTTTTAAACTATTTAAAACAAGATCTATACTCTTGATTTTGACTACAAGACTCCTATCATTATTTTTTAAAGAATATTCATTTTCAGTCGTTCATTTTTGTGTCCACTTGATGGATAAGAAAATAATATCGAAAAAGTATGAAATTTGATTTCTAGATACTTCAAGTGGTATGGATCATGTTCAACAGTGCCGATCGTCGATTTGGAGGTTCCATCATCAAAAATAAATAGGTCGCAACGGTGCCCGTTTGCTACCGATAGTATTCCAGCTCAACTCTATATATATATATATATAGAGTAGGGCTAGAATACTTGTAAAAGTATCATGGGGGTGATACTTGTGTGTTTTTAGTCCTTGGATGGAGAGATGTGAGGTTGAGATGATGGTGGTAGGTGGAATAGTGTTTAATCCAAAGGCTATTAATAATCAAAAAGTAAACCCAATGGCTTAAAACCTAATAGCACAATGATGGTGATACTTGTAAAAGTATTATAGCTCAACTCTATATATATATATATATAT
>NC_033623.1:12823715-12983091 GCF_001540865.1 Ananas comosus | reverse complement strand
TGAACACGTGTCACCCCCAAACCCTCATTTACTTTCCTCTCTTCTCTCTCTCTCTCTTCTATAATATATATATAAATTTGTAATTTTTATATCAAAATTTAAAATTTTCATACTTTTAAATTTTAAATTTAATTATTAAATTTTATATTTTAAATTCTTAAATTTTAATTTAACTTATATATTTATTTCCAATTTTACTTCAACATTTAAAATTTTAAATCTCTAAACTCTATGATTTAATTAATTTAATTTTATAATAATAGTGTAATAAATTGCAATAAAATCTAACATGATAGATTTAATTTAATCACGTAAAATATTCGTTGTTATAAAAAATTACATAATTTAAATTTCAAGTGAAATTTTAAAATATAAGTGTAATTGTGTATATATATATATATATATATATATATATATATATATATATATATATATATATTAATTAATTTTATTAAGCAATTTCTTCTACAAATTTTATTTTTCCTTCTATCTATTGATTTTTAAAAATTATTTTGATAGATTTATCTCTTTATAAAATAAAGTGATGTATAAATTACTTGCACATATACCAATTTTAATGACTTTATTTTTAAATAGATTTAACTATTACTCATTTTTATATAACTTTATTTTAATTAATAATTAGACTCCTATAAAACTATATAAAAATATTAAAAAATAAAAATTTATGTCGAAAATTTTTTTTAGATCCGCAGCATCGCGTGGTATTTCACTAGTAATAAATATAAACAAAGCACTGGCCGAATGAGTGAAAAAAAAGGGGAGATCCAGATATTGACCAATCACATAAAGCTAAAGGTTTTATTTAGGTCCTGCTGTAAAAATGACCCGAAAATAATTTTCGGTTCAAAAAACTATATTCGATCGCGGTTCTTGAGTCCATCGCCACTTTATCTAGAGTTGTCGATCGGGACCACTTTGTTTCTTTCCTTTTTTTTTTCTGAAACGGCTATACACCATATAAATATTATATATCATATTATATTATAAATATATAACATAATATATATTATTTTTAATATATAATTTTTAATAAAAAGAAATAGAAATAAATGTTTAATTTATATAATCTAATATAAAATATCACTATAAATATTTTATTTACAATTTCTACAGTACATATATTATATATAAATTATATCTATAATGATATTCATATATAACACTAATTTATATATAAAATTATAGTAAATTTAGAAATTTAAAAAATCCAAATGAAAGAAAAGAAAATTAGCTTTTAACATACCTTTTTCTCGATCGGAAAAAAAAGAAAACTAGTTTTCAGTTATAGTTATTTGGTTGAATGGTCGAAAAGAAAAAGTATATTTTATTATATTATTATTATTATGTATTTTATATATATTATTTTATAATTTATGTTAATTATTAGGCTATATATATTATTATTATAATTTATATTTATTAATTAAATATATTAAAATTATATAATATGATAAATTGATAAGTATTTAATATAATATATGTAATAGTCGCTATTATAATACTATATAAAAATATATAATTTTATAAATAAAATATAAAATTAGTTTTTCTTATTGTTGTTTGGTTGAAAGAAAAAAAAGAAAAATTTATAAATAAAAATTATTATATATTTTCTTATGATATATATATTATTATATATAATATTATCATATTACATAATTAGTATTTATAATTTATATTTAATAAACAAATATATATTTAAAAATTATTATACATTATTATGTAATATAATATATAATAGTATATATTTAACTACTATAAAATAAATTATTATGCGTTTATAAATAATATTTATTATATAAAATATTATATAATAAATATATCTATATTAAAATAAATTTTTTTTTAAAATATATATTTATATATATTATTGTATATATTCTATATAAAAGAAGAATGGGGAGAGAGAGAGGTCCACTCTCGGTCCACGGCGGGGTGTGCCTCGTGGACCGCACGCGTTCTGCCCCCCCCCCCCCAAAACTCTGCGATTTTTGAGCGGTAAGTTTTTGTTTTCGCCTCGTTTCGAGCGAAACGAAAATGCCCATTTTCCCACTGTTTGTAAAAATAATTTTCGGAGAAAATTTTTTTTATGGCCAAACAAACGCCGAAATTTTAGTTTTTCACCGAAATTTTTTTTTCAAGATAGATTTTACGACGAAACAAACGCACCCAAGAGGGTGTTTGGTTATCTGTTAAAGTACACCGAAATTAATTTTCAGTTGAAACTATTTTTTCTAATGTTTGGTTCTTGTAAAATTTTTTTTCGAAAAACCCTTTTTACAGAATACGTGGAAGAATTCGGGTTTTTAAATGAAAAGCTACAGCAAAAATGGCGGACTCATTAGGCTCTTTGCACGGGTCCACGAGGTTAGCCCACCTCGTGGACCACCTACGAGAAAGAGTAGTGGACGACCCACAGTAAAATGGCGGGGCTCATATGTGCCTTTTTGCATGCGGTCCACGAGGTGAAGGTGGCTTCACCTCTTGGACCTTCTGTGAGAGAGAGAGAGCGAGTGTGTAGAGTAGTGAACCTCTCTCTCACTCTTTAATTTTATATATATATATATATAAGTTGAGCTAGAATACTATCGATAGCAAACGAGTTTTCGTTGACACTCATTTGTTTTTCGATGATAGAGCCTCCAAATTGACGATACGGCATCGTTGAAATGATCTATATCACTTAAAGTGTTTAGAAATCAAATTTCAAATGTTTCGACATCAATTTGCCTAATGATCAAAGTGTTTCAAAAATTTGTAATTTAATGGTCGATATGACGCGTTTTCTCGTTAACGGCGGTAAAGATATCAAAATCAATTGAATTTTGCTTTAGAAAATTTTTAAACTATTTAAAACAAAGATCTATACTCTTGATTTTGACTACAAGACTCCTATCATTATTTTTAAGAATATTCATTTTCAGTCGTTCATTTTTGTTGTCACTTGATGGATAAGAAATAATATCGAAAAAGTATGAAATTTGATTTCTAGATACTTCAAGTGGTATGGATCATGTTCAACAGTGCCGTCGTCGATTTGGAGGTTCCATCATCAAAAATAATAGGTCGGCAACGCGTGCCCGTTTGCTAGCCGATAGTATTCCAGTAACTCTATATATATTATATATATAGAGTAGGGCTAGAATACTTGTAAAAGTATCATTGGGGTGATACTTGTGGTGTTTTTATCCTTGGATGAGAGATTGAGGTTGAGATGATGGTGTGTAGGTGAATATGTTTAATCCAAAGGCTATTAATAATCAATAAGTAAACCCATGGCTTAAAACCTAATAGCACGAATGATGGTGATACTTGTAAAAGTATTATAGCTCAACTCTATATATATATATATATATATATATATATATATTACTATATATATATATATATATATATATATATATATATATATATATATATATATATATTATACTATATATATATATAATTTTATTTTATTTTAATATAAATATGTTATTAATAATATTTTATTATAAATATATAATAATTTTTTATAATATAAATATATATTTTATATATTATGTTACATATTATTATATTATATATTTTAAATATTTTTGTTTATAAATATAAATTATAATAATTAAATATATTATGATAATTATTATATTTAATACTATATAATATATATAATTAGAAGAATATATATAATGAAATTTTTTATGTAGTATAGTAATTATTATATATTGATAATATAATAATATAAAAAAATATATATATATATTAAATAATTTTTATCTTTTTTTTTTTCAACCAAACAACCGGTATAGAAAACTATTTTCTTTTTACAAACCAAAATAAACGACGTGAAATATTTTTTCCTCGAAATTTTTTTTTGATAATTTTATGTGAAATCAAGTTCCAAACACACCCTAAATTCAAGCCAAACACTTGGACCGTATAATCATTTTCATTCCAAAATTTTCTTCACCAAAATTTGTTCTCTGTACAATTTAGCCATGAACACTCAAATAGTTTAAAAAATGTGGAAAGCCTATTAGAAAAAAAGGAAAAAAAAAAAAAAAAAAACAACAACTTGATTGCATTTTGCACTTTTGCACGAAAAGAAATTAAATGGGATGGGTACCGGTACATGATCCACCATTACTATTGAATAATATTATGTTTTGAGAGAGAAAGTTAGTAAATTACCCGTTTTATTTATTGAGTGAAATAAATTAAGTATACAAGATGGAAGAGTCAAGACCTCCTAGGAAATGGAAGAAAAACACTAGAAAAAAAAAAACAGAAGAAAAGAAAAAAAAAATAAAAACCAGCAATGGAAAAGAAAACAAAAAAGACGTGAGAGGAAGAGTCAGCTGCTCGCTGGGAAACAGGTAATCTGCGGAGCGGCTGTCCGCCCTATTGGATAAAAATTTTATACTGACAAATCTCCATAGTAAGACAGTTTTATTCATCGTCTTCAAGATTTTTGCAAATTTATATAATGGGTCTCACTTTGGCGATAGTCTCCGTAAAACTTTTGCTTCTTTTGTTTTTCTTGGCCCCGTGGGATGCCAAATGCCCCAACTACGGTGCAGCTTTCGCTCATCCACAGGGTCCTAGTACAGCAGAGTACCAAATTGTACGGCACATTTGTTTTATAAATCATGAAGAAATTAGGTTTATTTGTGGAGAGCAGTTCGGTCATGAGTTATCCATCTTCATGGCTTCAAATAGTCCTAGTTTTATATTGTACTATGTTTTTTTTTTTTTTTAATTTACGAAAGTACGCGTTAAATGGGTTTTCGCTAGAAGATAGAAAACAAATTTAACTCATCATGTTTTCAAATTATCGTCCAAACAACATCAATAATTTATAAATTTTAAACAGGATTCCAAACATCATTAATTTCAAACACTTTTTTAACGAAGGTCCTCTATGACATATTGGCATGGTGTAAGAGACAGTAACAAATTATTTTTTTTAAAAAAAAATAGTATGCAACAAAGCCTATCTTATAACTTATAAAAACATGAAAATTCAAAATAGGCCATAATATAGAACATGATAGCAATGAGAGATTCTACAAAAACTCCAATAAATGACAACACTTAATAGCATTTATATTAAGTAAATATTGTTCCCACAAGAAGCTAATAGTATTACCATACAGAATTTACATTGTTCAAAAGGATAACACACACTAGAAAGCAGCAACACTTGGTCCGCAAAACGGATTAAACAGCATAAGTTCTCAGAGGCACGATCAATAGCAGAACATAATAATAATAACATTAATGATAATAATAATAATAATTTCAGTACAAACATTACCGATAATATGGGCTTCTGGTAGGTTCCAGAATGGTTCACAGAACCCAACCAAGCATGAAATTGTTCTCCCCACCGGCGGTTCTTGGAATGGTTGCCTCAGGAGGAACAAATTGGTGATACCTGTATACAAAAACAATTTTGCTAAATTGGTTTGCTTCTGTTTGTTTCAGAATAGAGAACTACGCATTTGTAAATAATTTGAGTAGATTTCAAATCCAGTATTACAGTTCTTAGAGCAATATGGGTGGTACTATTACCCTATTTGCAGAGTGGGTTCGCATTCCATGTTGCTCGACTGGGCGTGCTGCATATTGAATGCATTTCCACTCACAATAGCATCAGAAGCCCATGATCCTTGAATGGCCCTAAAGGCGCCGCCTTCGGCCTCAAGCTACAAGAATAAAATGCTGACAAGTTAAATTTGGAACAAAAGTAAAGGAAAAAAAAAAAATCAAATCGTAAACGATTTGTATCGCTGCAGCAGAAAAACCTTGTTTCTAAGCTGCTTATTTATTTCTCCCAGTTGACGTTCCTGCAAGTGTAACAGAAACAGCATTTAGCGCGAGGATCTTGTACTAAAAGCCAACCTTCTTTTCGAAAGTCAGACGACACTGGAAGCTCGAGAGATTACTTTTTTGCGAAGTTCTTCCATCTGATCCATCATTATTTGAGTCTGCACTTAATGACAAGTATAAAAGATTAGATCTACACGAGCCTCCTTAATTCATATGTTTAGATGAACTGGCAGCGCAACTGGTATATATCATTGTGAGAGGAGATTATATTATTGAAAACTAAATTACGTTTATTTAGACCAACATTGTAAACGACAAACTCAATCATGAGAAAACCATGAACAAATGAAATTAGAGAAAGCACCTTTCTCTGTCTGGCTTGTGAAAGAGCAGACTCAAGCTGTCGCTCCAGTTGCTGCAATTCTTTCACACTCAGCGGTCCAAGATCCTCCCCGAGCAAATGCCTTTAATTATAATGCAAGTAAGAATCTTCCAAATAGCAAGCATCACGAGTAACAACGTCTATTAAGTTTCTTCAAAAGCTTAAGTTACTGGAGAATAGTATTTTTAATATTTATATTCAATAGCTTTTTTCATATCTGAGCTCCAAACTCTTTGATAGAGCCAAATCGTGGACTTTAATTAAATAATGCTAGGAGCCCGACAAAATTCGAACTCTATGCCTCCTATTCTGACATCATTGTAAATTATATGAAGCAACCAATTTTTTTTCAAAAGCTTACACTGTCAAAGAAAAATAGTTGTTTCATGTAATTCAAGAAGTCAGTCTATTTTCGGAGAAAGCAAACCTCTGAGAGCGCTGCAGAGACTCAAATTTTGCCTTCAACTTGGACATTTCCTGGTACCAGCTCTGCATAAACAAATTCATCAACACTTTAGTTAACTTAACAAGATACACTTGATGTTAGTAGAAAGAGCATACTTTGTGCTTACCATCTGGGAACAGAAAAGGAAAGGTCACTGATTGATTGTTCGTGTCAGGATATTGGTTTTAACAACATAAATTCGTGGCCACTAATTTCGAAAAAAACTTGTAACTTCAGTAGTAAGAGTTAAAGATTTGTGCTTCTTGTGTGATAACAGACATCCATAGAAGTAAATATCTAGTAGCGCGAGTATACTTCCTTGATAGCCTTTCCGTATAAGGGCATGAGGCACTAATGCAAATTTAAAGGGAAAATAAGATTTTCCAGCCAAGATAGTTTTGTTAACACTTCCAGTTTCCTTTCTTTTATGGGCAACTTAATTGCATCACAGATATACCGTCAATTTGCTACGATAGTTTCATAAATCTGTAGCCTAACACTTCCAGGTTACCAGTAGCAGTATGTAAGCCCTATATATACTACGACATGTCACTTAGCTGCCATATGCAAGACTAAACTAGTTGACTACTATAAGTAATTCGATGGACAAAGTTTAACCACATGGTACAGAATTTTTAAATTCAACTTAGTAAAACTAATATACTAGTCCTATGTATGACCATTCGTAGTTCCCACATCTGATCAGGAACTATTAAGATAGAACAAATTTTGCATGCTGTTCCAAGTATAGATCTTATCTTTAAAAATTCTGTTTGAAGCCAATAGTCATATGATTAATATTTTCGAACTTCATGACTGATGTACCTAAAATGCAACATGAATATTGCAGTAATAAAAATTGAAGAGGGGCAACTGAGATAAGGGCAAATGATCAGTAAACGAGGTTTTGTAATACAAACCAGATTTGTTTCTTTACCATACATGAAGCAATGTAGTTTGATTTGCCATATATACTTACAACCTTTTCAAGATTCTTAGAATAGCCTATAGAGCTTGACCCCTCGATATACCCTCTATTCCATTTTAAAATATGCATTACAAACAAGAGACTATAGTAATCATCAGCTCCAATACAAGGTTAGAGTATCGGAGTCACTAGAGATGCTCATGGTGTTTCTTGCGGACAAAAAAATATATATATATAACTGCTTTAAGGTTGATTACTATGACTTATTGGAAGGGCTTGGTGGGCGCAAAAAAAGCGAACAATACTAGCAAAAATGTATTAAAAGAAGCTCATGATATTTTAACTAATTATATATGTAACAAAAGTAATAAAGTACAGAAGTTTAAAAAGAAATAAGGAAATACACGTAAATCAAACACAAGGGCCTTATAGCGCCAAAACAGGTGTTGAAAACATAAATAAGAAAAAAAAAATGTTTTACAAATGCTCAAAGTTGGATTATAAAAGTAGACCAACATTTAACCAATTAGCTATATAGGTCGCAAATGGAAGTTCAATCAATCCCAAGAATTGAGACCTAAGCAAAAGACACATCTAAAGAAGCAATCAAAGTAAGAATTACTGATGAAGAGAGTAATAGTAAAAATAGATCATGGTAAAATGATAATATGTCAACAAATATGAATTTAATAATCACTTGCCTGGATGAAAGCTTCAAAGAAATGATATAGCTAAGCTCTTGACTAATTCATAGCTTTCAGAAAATCACTTTCCATATCACGATGTTTCAAGCTTTAAGAATGGCACCTTAAAAAACAATAACTAGCTACCATGGTTTACTCATAATTAATACAATACAATAAAAGGAAACAAGAAAACAACCTGAGTCTCACGATCACCAGCACTTGAATCCTGAGAATTGTAACAGCAGCGTTGATATCGTTCTAATGTCTTGCTTGTGCTACGTACGAAGCAATGAGAATGTCATAAAATTATCCAATATGAGTATCAAACTCTTAATTACATTGAAAGATCGTTTAAACTGCTTGAAGAGAGTATCAAACCATAAAGTATCTCCGAAACTATCAGTTGGTACCATTCTAACATCTTTCTTGTACCGCACAATAGAATCATTTGAATAGCTCATTATCTTATCTAACCCATGTTTACTATAAAGTTTATTGTCTAATTAATATTTTATATAAAACATCTAGAAAATGTTAAATTTACATATTTTAGCAGTTTATTTGTGGTGAAAAACTTATAGATAATGATTATACATTATACCATGGAATTAATATTGGCAGGAAATGTTGGAGTTGGAAGTTACTCATAAATAAGATTAGTTTACTTTACTGTATTCTTTCTTTTCAATTTATCTACCATATATCTTTCTATTTTTATATATTAGTTTTTTTTTTGTAGGAACAAGAGAGAAAGAAAGAAAGAAAGAAAGAATCTCTTTGATTAACTTGTTGAGTATGTTAAATCAAGTAAAATGGAGATTTGCGCATATCTCTTTTGCCAAAATGAATTTGGGGAATGTAAACATTAATGATAATAATAACTTAAAAGAAGTAATGTTGCTATTATATAAATAGGAAGTAGTACATATCGCTCAGAATGTATTAAGCTATGTTCTTTCAAATGGAAAGTGCTTAAAAACAATTCTGTTTTATCTTGAGAAGATCAAGTTCAATTGACCGATAATGGAAGCTTTTCTAAGATATTGAGAGGTTCAACTTCTCTCTTGCTACTCGATTTCTTTCGACTAGATCAAATTGCTCAAGCAACAGTTATGTGCTTACGTAGAAAAGTAGAAATGGTTAGTATGGAATTAAGCCACAAGTTAGAAGATCATATAGTAAAGAGTCAATAGCAAGGTAAAATACTTGACAGACCTTCCATCTCAAGCTAGCTAGTTTTTTCAAGGAGATAAACTAAGAACTTGAATTTCACTCTTAAAAATTCTACAAGCCAACTCTATAGCACTAGTATTAACAACTTTCTTAAACAAGACTTTAGCACATGGCTTTGACTGCTTGAAATCTATCTATATGGGCCAATTAAGGTGTTACAAGTAATATTTTACTAGTCATAGACTCACAGTAAGGTGTTAAGAATGTAGATATATATCAATGATCAAGATCTTATTCATTTATTTAATTTGCTTCGAATAGTTTTTTTTTCCCTAAGAAAAGTCTAGTAGCATTCTGGAATATAATCTGGAAGTGTTGAGCTAACTAACAAAGTAAACAAATAAGAAAATTTTTATTCTTTTCTATTTTCATGAAGTAAAATTGTTAGATATGATGTTCAAATAAGACAGAGCGGTACTGTAACCCATAACTATTGGAGTCAACTATTAAAAATGTAAATGGAAAAAGTACAAGGATATTTAGAAAAAGTTAGATCTCAACAGCAACATTTCCTATGTCACTGCTGATTTGGATGCTAGACAAAAAGTCTTTTCTTTAATCAATTGACCAACTTGTCGGACCATTGGCGCTAACCATTAATTTCAAAAAATCAAACTGTTAGAAATACACAATCAATTCACTTAAAGCGTTCAAACACATTGCCCACGAATTTCGATTGTGACTCGGCCTAACTAGCCTAACGCTACTTCGAACATGACGTGGCCCAACATTGCTTCATGCCATTTTGAACGTGACTCGGTCAAGCCTGACCTCTCGCCACAGGCAAGATGATGATCCCTTTAATCCAACACAACCGTATACTGCGATTTTAATCTAGGATATTCTATATCTTTGATTTTTTAACAGGAAACTAACTAGACAATTATGAACAAAAATATGCAAAGATTATCATGCTAAGAAATGATCAAGACTTGTGCCATTGCTACAGCTCTCTTCGAGTAGCTTAATATATTCATATCAAGTTCATGTTCTAATGATTATTGCCTATCAAAAGTTTCAAAAGTGGAGCTCTAAGATTATATACAAAAGAATTATCTCAACTTGATTTGGTTTTAAGGGAATATTCCTTAGGATAGCATTTGTAATTTCAGGATATCCTTCTCTCCTAGGCTTAGCAAGAAATACTTCTACTCAGCATTCAGACGAAAGTTCTTTAATCTTAGCTGATATCCCCAGTACACGAAAATGATGATTATCGTTATCTTTGAAATCCAAAATATGTTTTAGCATGTCTAAATCAATATGTAATATAGTATAATTAACATGATATAGAATATTATTGTATACTGAATGCTTATCACAGATAATAAATATGTTGCATGAGTGGGCTGGTATGCTTCTGGAAGCACGGAGCCCTCCGTACTTCCAAGTTGTTTTCGATGTTCGGACTTTCAAATCGACGATCAGCTCCGTTAGACTTGATCTTGAGTATTTGAAGTACCTAGAAAATAAATTATGTGATTTTTCGATATCATTTTTGCCTAGTGATCGAAGGGGCTCAAAATTAATAATTTTAATGGCCGTGGAGAGCCGTTTGCAAGTTTAACGGTTAGAAATATCCAAATCACATAAAATTTTGATAGAAAATTCTTTATACCATATAAAACAAGATCAATAACTTTGATCTAAAATTTTAATGTCATATCATCATATTTTGTAAGATTTTTATTTTCAGCCGTTGATTTTGAGCCACTTCGATCACTAGGCAAATGATATCGAAAAATCGCAAAATTTATTTTCTAGATACTTCAAATACTCTAGATCAAGTCTAACGGAGCCGATCGTCGATTCAAAAGTCCGAATATCGAAAACAATTTGGAAGCATGGAGCGCTCTATGCTTCCAGAAGCATACCAGACGCACTCGTTGTTGCATATAACTATAATTCTTTACATAATATATTGTATAGCAAAATACTATAGTATACATTATAATAAACATATAACCGCACAACGTAAAATAATAATTTATAAAATAAATTATTATTCTACACAAAATACAATAGATAACATATAGTATACATTAGAATTATTTATATTCTACTATAATACATTATGACAAAATTACATATTAACCATAATTTGTACATTATGATAATTTTACACTCTATATTGTTTATAATGCATGGAAATTCTAAACAATGTCCTATGGAAGAGATTCAAAAAAGATTGACGAAGAAAAAAACCAAAGTTCTAAGCTTTAATAAACCTTGTAAGTCAAGCGTACTAGTGGATATAGAATAACATTTTTCAATACTAATTAGTTATTCTACAGATGATAAAATATTATAATATAAAGATGTGACAAATTATGTACTAATATGCATAGTCGAAGACAAGATAATAAATAAAGAAGTAAAAAAATTAGGTGAAAACTATGAGATGACATCAAACTTTGAAAAACAAGCACTCTTAAAATTTTAAGGTAAAAGGATAAAGAGCTTACCTGAACTATGGATCATTTTGAATCTACTATCCGACCTTTCAAAAATTTAGTTTTATTATCCAATCTTTCAATTTATTTGATTTGAGCCGGTCAACGATACTTTGATTTCGAAATTTGAATATATCGTTTTATCTTTAAATGTTTAGTTAATATACTTCATGTAATTCTCACAACTATAAATTCATTTATCTTTATAGATTTAATTAATATACTTATACAATTCTCCCAACTATAAATTCATTAAAGTAAGAATTAGCTTAAAATTTAAAATCAAAGTATCGTTGACTGACTCAAATCAAACGAATTGAAAGATTGGGTAGTGAAATAAAATTGGGTAAATTGCATTGTTACCTCCTGAACTTTTGGCGAAGTTTTACTTTACCCTTCGAACTCCTAAAATGGACATCTAACATCCTAAACTTTAATATTTCATTCATGTTACTTCTTCCGTCAGTTTTCCGTCAAGCTCCGTTAACCGGAAATCGACAGAAGGGGTAAAACGAATGAAATATTAGAGTTTAGGGTGTTAGATGTCTATTTTAGAAGTTTGAGGGATTAAGTGAAACTCGCCAAAAGTTCAGGAGATAGCAGTACAATTTACCCTGTAGGACTCTTGACTATAAATTATTTTATTATAATATGTTACCTATGGATTGACTACTAACTCTCAAGTTAGTGATCATACTTGATTTTGAATTTATATATATTTTTTATTCTAAAATAAATCATATCATAATTTATTTTATATTTTATTGTAATAAAATAAAAGAGAAAAAAATAAATTAGAGTGGCTTAAAGATAAGAAAAAAGCAATACGAACTAGCTACAATACTCGAACACCCTACTCTCCTGGTGTACTCGCTAATATGATTAATTTACAATAGCTATTTTCACTCGGATGATAATTTATTGTAGTACTCGTTTGTCCTTTTGACTCTAAAAATATTGTTTTAGAAAATGCACTTAGTTCCTATGAAACTATGCAATGTAATTTTATTTTAGCCTAAAGTAAAATTTTTGTACTTCTTTTCAGCAAATTAGAAAATTTTAATATAAAAATATAAAATACTATTTTATAATAAATTAAATTTTTTAAAAATAAATTAGTGATTATAGATTAAGATATACTGAATATTATCTCATTCTTCAAATATCAGTAGTGGTCCAATTCATTTGCTTTTTTTCTTTTTATTTTTTTAATATTTTTTTCTTGGAACTCTCACTTTGACACAATTAAATACTCTTTTGTTAAAAAAGGGGTAAATTGCACTATCACCCCCCTAAACTTTTGACAGATTTCACTTTACCCCCTGAACTCCTAAATGAACATTTAACACCCTAAACTCTAATATTTCATTCATGTTACTCTTTTCGTCAGTTTTCCATCAAGCTCTATTAATCGAAAACTAATGGATAGGGTAAGACGAATAAAATATTATAGTTTAAAGTGTTAGATATCCATTTTAGGAGTTTGGAGGGTACAGAAAAATTTTGCCAAAAGTTTAGGGGGTAAGTGCAATTTACTTTTTTTTTATCATTTGGCCCTTTACAAAATTTTATTTCATAATTAATTCTACATAAATTTATTTAAACTAGGTAAAAAGTACAAAACTCCTCTGAATTATAGATTATTTTGAATGGACTACACAATATTTTAAAATTTTAATTTTTCTATCCAACCTTTTGACTTTAAAATTTAAAATAATTACTTATTTTAATTAATTTACAGTTGCGAAATTGTATGAAGGATACTAAACTAAATGTGTTTAAATATATAATGCATTCAAATTTTAAAATAATAATGCCGTTGAGTGATTTAAGTGAAATAAATTTAAAGATTGGACANTCTTCCGTCAGTTTTCCGTCAAGCTCCGTTAACCGGAAATCGACAGAAGGGGTAAAACGAATGAAATATTAGAGTTTAGGGTGTTAGATGTCTATTTTAGAAGTTTGAGGGATTAAGTGAAACTCGCCAAAAGTTCAGGAGATAGCAGTACAATTTACCCTGTAGGACTCTTGACTATAAATTATTTTATTATAATATGTTACCTATGGATTGACTACTAACTCTCAAGTTAGTGATCATACTTGATTTTGAATTTATATATATTTTTTATTCTAAAATAAATCATATCATAATTTATTTTATATTTTATTGTAATAAAATAAAAGCGAAAGAAATAAATTAGAGTGGCTTAAAGATAAGAAAAGAGCGATACTAACTACCTACGATGCTCGAACACTCTACTGTTCTGGTGTACTCGCTAATATAGTTGATTTATAATAAGTGTCCTTACTAGGATATAGAGATTTTAATTCTTAGTTAATTTTCTTTAGTACTCGTTTGTTCCTTTTATCTTTAAAAATATTGTTATAGAAAATGCACTTATTTTCTATGAAACTATACAATGTAATTTTATTGTAGCTTAAAATAAAATTTTTGTACATCATTTCAACCAATTAAAAAATTTTAATATAAAAATATAAAATAATATTTTATTAGAAAATACGCTTGCTTATTTCTTATGAAACTATGCAATCTAATTTTATTGTAGCCTAAAATAAAATTTTTCTACTTCATTTCAGCCAATTAAAAATTTTTAATATAAAAATAGAAAATAATATGTTACAATGTTTTAGAATAATACTTCTAAAGATAAAAGGGGCAAACGAGTACTACAAAAAATTAACTGAGAATTAAAATCTCTATATCCGAGTGAGAACACCTATTGTAAATCAACCATATTAGCGAGTACACCAGAACAGTAGAGTGTTCGAGTATTGTAGGTAATTAGTATCGCTCTTTTCTTATCTTTAAGTTACTATAATTAATTACTTTCGCTTTTATTTTATTACAATAAAATATAGAATAAATTATTGTATGATTTATTTTAGGATAAAAAAATATATATATTCAAAATCAAGTATGATCACTAACTTGAAAGTTAGTAGTCAATCCATAAGTAACAAATTATTATAAAATAATTTACAGTCAAGAGTCCTAAAAGTAAATTGCACTGCTACCTCCTGAACTTTTGGCGAGTTTCACTTAACCCCCCAAACTCCTAAAATAGACATTTAACACCCTAAACTCTAATATTTCATTCGTTTTATTCCTTCCGTCAGTTTTCAGTTAACGGAGCTTGACGGGAAACTGACGGAAGGGGTAACATGAATGAAATATTAGAGTTTAGGAAGTTAGATGTTCATTTTAGGAGTTCGATGGGTAAAATGAAACTTCGCTAAAAGTTCAGGGGGTAATAATGTAATTTACCCAATAAAATTTTTGAAAGGTTGGATAGTAGATTCAAAATTATCCATAATTAAGGTAAGTTCTTAATGGTTTTACCAAATATTAACACATCCAACATCATTCTACACTAAGCCTACGGAACTTCCACATGTATTGAAACACAATCAAATGCATATGTGCAAGACCATCATATTATAACTCTTTCAAATTATATATGTTATGATCAACTTCAATTGGAATCCCTTGGGCAAAATAGTTTGTACTAAAATTCCATCAAATGCCTACTACATATCATCTTAAACAAAAACTCTTTTAGTACAATGCAACAACATAATTGAAAATCCAGTTCAGCAATAATTACAACTAAGGTCTATTTTTTCATTATTTTAGTCAATTAAGATTTATTTATATCAACCTATTCTTGTTAGTGCACATAGTTGATAAGTTTATTACCAGCCACCCTCTTTAGCTAACAAAAGCTTAGATGTCTCCTAAAAAGATTTTATAAAATAATGTACCAAAAAAGCTTGGAACTCAATCTTTGAAAAAGATCATTAGGAGATAAATTCGGGTTAATAGTAATTTTGTGAAAGAAAAAAGAAAACTAAATTGAGAGTAAAAGAAGTTAATTTCTCTTCTTTTTTGATGCCCTTAATAACGTTTGCCTCATGTTATCTATTATGAACTTAATTAATGCATGAACTTATTTACCAAATGTTGTTGGTAAATATCACTTTTGAGAAGTTTCCAAAGAAAAGATATGAAACAAGAAGGTCTATAGACAAGTAAAAGGTAAGCACTACAGAAAAAATTTAAATTCTGCTAGCTAGAGAGTAAAACATATATCATTCAAATAGAATGTGTTATATTGTTAAACATAAGTTTTTTTGCTCTCAATCTATACTTCCCACCAACTAGCATTATAACAAAAATGGTCTATAGCGACGCTTTTAAATGTCGGTATAGATCAAAAAAAGTGCTGCTGGTTAAATTACCGATACTTTTAAAAAGTGTTGCTATATGTGGGGTCGCTAGGTATATAGTAACAGTTAAAGAGTGTCGCTATAACCTAAAAAAGTGCTGCTAATTTACCAACACTTATTTAAGCATTTAGCAACCGCCGGAACTCTATCTCGTTGGCTGCGGTGGCGGAGGAGGACGAGAGGAAGATATTTTCGTCTAGAATTTTAGTAGATTGAGTGAGGAGAGAAGGGGAGATGGTAATTGATTTTTTTTTTTTTCTTTTCTATTTGCAATCGGGCCGAATGGGCTGGGTGGAGTGGGTTGAGTATAGTAACCTTTTATTTTTGATTGAATTGGGCTTTATATTTAAACATTAATAGATTTGTTTTTAAGTTTTGGTATAAATGGGATACTTACACAAAAGTGTCCCAAACATGTGTCCCTATAACCTAATTCTGTTGTAGTGGTAAAATAAATCTCCTCTAGTTCTTACAAATAAACGCCTTGATGGAGAAGTTAAAGCAAAACAGTAGAATGGTGCTGCAATGTAAATAGACATCTAGAAGCAGAAGCTAAGCAAAATGATAGAATGGTGACACAAACCATTCACCACTAGTTTGATAGGCCAAACAAATACCTAAATAATTGTCTACTATTTCATAGAAAGTTGTATTGATTGATTGGCCTAGCCATTAAGATTATAACCCATTAAGATACATCCTATCCTTATTGAAAGCTAGAAAATTATAACCCACGTGTTGAGTCTATTAAAAAGTCTTAAGCTCGGATATGAGGAGTGTTGAATATAAATATTAAAACTACCGTTCTCAAAAAGCATAAGCTTTTGGAGAATCATGGAGAATCATGGTTGTTTCGCATTCGATAATAGCATATTTAGTCCATCTCCTACTCTTGATATTTTGACAGAAAATTTAACTTGATTTCCTTATTACATTATGAAGTCATGTCAACATAGGAGTAAAAGAATAAAATCAACCTATATAATAGCATGTAGAGCAGTAATATAAACAATGTGTTGTAATTTATATGATGTTATTTCTATGCACTTAAAGTACGAGGCTAGACCTATATCAAGTGCAATATTTCGAGTGCAATCTAGGTGTAGGGCCTCAATGGCTATTTTAGGAGATTTAGGCAAGAAAAAAAGAAAACAACAGGAAACTTGCTTTCATGGTCTCCTATGCAGCAGCTATGTGTGGATTTTTCCCCTTTTACTAATCTAAGCTGATTTTTGTCAAAGCTACTTCATAGATCCGATTTGAACATGGCATATTAAAACTAGTAATTAGTCACTTGCCGATATAGTAATTTGAAATAAATAATATCATTTTGCTTTACTGTGTGTTCTATGATGCAACCACCAACATATCAATCCAGAAAAGGATTTGGCTGATAACTTTACTATTCAAACTACAAATTTGTTTCGTATGTGGAATCTCAACATAAACTTGATGTCGTACGTGATGAGTAAAGAGTAAACCTATCAAAGGATAAAAATGCCATTTATTAGTATATATAACAAAAGAAAATGACTATAAGATTGAGCCAAACAAGCTCTCATAATAATATAGTATGCTGACATTTTGAATGGCTAAAAAATTTTCTTGTAGGCAATAAGAACTGACTGGTTAGAACATTTTCTGACACAAATTGGAGTATTTAGTTATTCAAATCTATGTTCTTGACATCAAACGAACTATCATGTTCTTGAATTTCAAAAATTAATGATTGCTGAATGCAGATTAAATTACCATCTAGTAGCGATCTTTTAGAATAAGGCCCTAGAGGGCTGTAAGTACCACCTCTATATGTAAGTTTTGCAACAATTTTTGTGCCTGAGATTAATTAATGTATAAGTAAAAAATTGGGAAAACTTCAAAAAAAAACCCGTGGTTTCGTAGTTTCTCACTTTGCCCCCCGTGGTTTAAAATGTTTCAAATTGCCCCCCTGTGGTTTCGTTTTTATCTTTTCGATAGCTTTTTATCTTTTCGATAGCTTTTTCATTAATATTTCATTAAATTATATACAAAAAATTTCAGATACTCATCTAGATTTATCAAATATTTACTTTAATACCCTTTAATTTTAACTTTATTACTGATTTAAGAAAAAAAATAATAAAACTGATAAGAAAAGAGAAAAAAAAAATCACAGGGGGGCAAATTGATACATTTTAAACCACAGGGGGACAAAGTGAGAAACTACAAAACCACAGGGGGGTTTTTGAAGTTTTTCCTAAAAAATTATATAACTCATTGTGTCTTGCTACTAAGCAACTGGATATTATTCGATGATCACTATACTAAGGGCTTGTTTGGTTTATCCATTTTGGGTATGCAATGGGAATCGGTTTGATCAAATCTGGTTAGTTTTGTTTGGTTCACATGAATCGGTTTGGAATTCCTATTCCGGACTGGAATGGAAATGGCCCATTAGCCTTTAACTTGATTCCGGTCTTCTAGCCCGGATTGAGATTTCATTCCGGAAGCCCACTAAGTTCTCGAAGCCCATGTGACCATCTCACCCTCCTTTAGGGATGTCAATGGGTATGGATACCCGAAATTTTATCCGAACCCGAATCCGAATGAAACGGATATATCCGATGGATATGGATATGGATTCGGATATGGATATCAAAAATAGAAACCCGACGGATATGGATTCGGATATGAATTTTGATTGTACCCAACCCGAACCCGAATTTATTTNTTAATTTTGTTTGGTTCGCATGAATCGGTTTGGGATTCTTATTCCGGACTGGAATGGGAATGTCCTATTAGCCTTCAACTTGATTCCGGTCTTCTAGTCCGGATTGAGATTTCATTCCGGAAGCCCACTAAGTTCTCGAAATCCATGTGACCATCTCACCCTCCTTCTCTTCACCCCTTTCTCATCAAAAAAAAAAAAACCTATCCTCTTTCAAAACCCTATTCCTAATCCAAATCAATAAAAGATTTTAAAAATAAAATTGATATTTTTTTAGAAAAATTTATTAGAGAATAGCGTTATATTTTTCATAAATTTTAAATAATATAAATTTATATTTGAGAGGAAAATTAGTATTATAGTATCTTATAATTTTTTTAGTTTATACGAACCAAATAATGAAATGTGAATAACTCATTCTAATTCTCAATCCACAAATAAACCAAACGTCTTGGGGGAGTGGGCCATTCCAATTACCATTCCAATTCATTCCCATTCCATTATCCATTCCAATTCCACCCTCAAACCAAACAAGCCCTAAATATATCTTCATTTTACATGGTAAACATGCTAAGTAATGAATAATGAGCAAATAATCTGATAAGAACAAAAAGCCTCATGTTGGCAACAACAGAAGCAATAGACAAGCTAATGACATGCATATTGAAATCAATGAGACAGATTTTAACACCTGCGAGTTGAAGTTTTTCTTATATTGCACTAATATGATAAGGAAAGTACTTAAGCATGACTTTGAAAAGATTATTTCCAAAAATCATCTTTATGCCAATGTTCAATTAATCATTAGAAGGCTCCGGAGCTTGCTCCTACTAAGATGTAGTCCAATTTGCTTCACCCTCTTAAACTTCTTCATTAAAGAAAAGTCCAGATGTTTAGACCATCAACAAATCATCCAACAAACATATAATTGCGCAACAATATATAAAAAAAAGAAATATATATAAAAATAGTTTAAAGCTACTTTTTTTCCCCTCTAATCAATAGATCTTTAATGGAGTAAGAGTGAACTCCAACTCCATAGCCAAAATCATATAAAACAGTAGTTATAATTATAGGAAAAAGAAAAGAAAACTCGAAACATAAACTCGCAATGATTTTTTTTTTCTTTTGGGGGAAACGCAAGTGTGCAACAATGACAAATCAGAAGATGGAAGTTGTAGTTAGAGAAAGACATAAATGGCCTGAAACGATTGATACACCGGGTGGATAAAAATAGAAAGAACACCTCCTCCTTTTTCTTGTAACCCTCGTGCTATGGCCACCAACATCTTACCAAATGAGCTGTTGCCCATCATAGAGAGAGAGAGAGAGAGAGAGAGAGAGAGAGAGAGAGAGAGGAAAAAAGAAAGAAACAAAAGGTTAGGGTTAGGGTTTTGTAGATTGGAGAGGGGGAAAGATTCCCGATCTAGCAGCGACCATACGAGCACCTAACGCTAGAGAAACGCAAAGAAACAAGGAGAGCCCAAGGAACGAAGGAAAAGCGGAGGTAGAAGATACTATAACTCGAAATAAAAGAAAATAAATAAATAAAGACGATTACGAGTAAACGACTAAAAAGAGAGAGGGAACCAGATCTGGTCTACTTGGAAACCGCACGGAGCTCCACCTTTCAAGAATAGCTTGGCAAAGAAAAGGAAATGGGTTGTGTAAAGAAGCGGCCAAGGATATCTCCCTATTCCTTGCATAGAAACGGCAAAAGAATGACACCTTAGATCTGCGGTTCGGAGTACAATTAATGGCAAAGAATTGCTTCAAACAAAATATTAAAAAAGAAAAAGAATATTAATCGCGTTCAAAAACAGAAAATAAATAAAAGATCGAGCAAAATTAAGCAAAGTAATTATTATAAGTGTAGTTCAAAAGGAAGAGGCGGGCCCGGAGAGGGGATTAATTATTAATATATATGAATGAATTGTTGTGTATTATACCCAACGCTTCCGAACTCGTAGAGCTTGCCGCGGCTGGAGAAGATGATGAGGGCGACCTCGGCGTCGCAGAGGACGGAGAGCTCGTAGGCCTTCTTGAGGAGCCCGTTGCGGCGCTTCGAGAACGTCACTTGCCGGTTGATTTTGTTCTCGATCCTCTTCAGCTCAACTCTCCCTCTCCCCATCTCTACTACCTCTACTCAGATCCTCCTCCTCCAATTAAGATCCCTCAAATTTATCGAGCTCTCTCTCTCTCTCTCTCTCTCACACACACACAAACACACACTCTTCAAGTGGTGCCGAGTAGAGTAGTTGTGTTACTCTTCAACTTCTCGGAGGAAGTGGGTAGCGGGGGAGGGGAATATAATTATGGAGAGGAGGAGCTTCGAGGTAGAGAGGATATCGGACGCGACAGCAAAGGGCACAAGTACTGTTGGTTTTTTGTTCCTTCCCTTTCTTTTTTTTTTTTGTTTTTTCTTTCTTTCTTTTAGGGTTGGTCTTTAGGGTTTAGAATTTAAGATCTAACCCGCTCAACAAAAGTGGGTCGAGCCTGACCCGACCCTACGTTCTTCTCCGTCTTCTCCCTCAAATTTTTATTTCTTTATTTTTTTTACATTTTTAGTTAGCTCGCTGCATAATCTAAATTGGCAAAAAAAAATTAAAGGTACGAATCCTCGCAAAATCTTATATAATAATGAATTTTCTCTCTCCACTGTTAAATTTAAAATACGTGCTGCTATAACTTTCACCTGCTACGACCATAAAATGAAAAAAAAAAAAAGAAACAAAACAAAAACAAACAAACCCAACCCGAAAAACCAAAAGGCCAAAAATAAAACTCAACACTAATTTTCTTTTTTTTCGAAAATTAATGTTTCTTTATGGAATGCGAGCACGAATATCAAAGCCGGCTATTACCCTTCTGAGTTTACTAGGTTCTAGTCACTGTAGGAGGCCCCTGACCTATCCTAGTATATATTAAAAAAAAAAAAATTAACGGGCGCAGTCGAAGTGTGATGTGCTACGTGTCACGCCGTCGTACTCTTATTTCCTAGTCAGAAGCTACATCCCACCGTCCATTTCTATTTACCACGCCCCGTTCCCATCACCGTCACACTTGTCGTCATCCCCCGTCCCTTCCAATCCCCTCGCTCTTTCCTCCACCCAATCGCCACTAAGTACTAATCCTCGTTTACTATTTTATTTGTTCCTGGGGATAATTTTTCACCTCGTTCCCGCTCTATTCCAGATAAGGTTATCCTAGCCGTAGGATCACGTATCCCTGCGCCAAGATTCGCGAATAGGGAGATGTGCGGTATTATTCACCCTTTCTACGGACCGCACAAATCGCTCTCCTGCTGACACGAACCCGTATGCGACCTGACACGGGCATTTACGAGCCCGCTCCACCCCACAATTCCCACATCGAGTTACAACACAGCCATTGTGGGCCCACCGCCGCACCCCTTGGGTTAGAAATTGTTGACTGCACGTGATGCGTCCGTACATTTCACAAACAATAATAAAATTATTTCTAATTAGTTATTAGTTATACTCAACTATTATATCATTAATTAGTTTTGTTGATACGAATTAGACCAACTAACAGATATAATTATGCAGTAAATTTTGAAAAAAAAATATTGGTATGGATAATATTTATTTAAGTATGATGTTCTTATTTGGCATGCTGACTTGTACAGTGTGGATGTTGTTAATTAACTCATGCTTATGATTCAAATGCGCAATTTGTACATGTTTGCTAACAATTAATTAACTGTATACAAGGACAACATTTGCTTCGTCCAATCACAAAAATCAGCTTTTGCATCAACAAAATATTTTTTATTTGATTTTTTTTAAAAAAAAAAACTTGGAGTTTGAGGTTTATAATTAAGTTACATTTGTAAATCCTTTTAATTAATACCGTACAACACGTTCAATAAATTAAACCTTTTATTAAAATTTTACTGATGCGGTGCACCATGCACCGTGTGCATGCATGCAACAAATTCTCCACATAGTGGCCCCACCTTCGTGTCACGGCACAAATCAAAGATCCTTTGATTAGCCCTTGTAGCATCTTCCTTAGATTTTGCCCGTTACAAACTTATACTTAAATTCGGGAACTAGTACTCTCTCCCCGGGCTAAAAGAGTGCACATTCCTTTGCAACCAGAGATGTATATCTATATAAATGTATATTATTTTCCCCTTCTCTTTCCTTCGCATATAATCTCTCCATTTTAGCAAAATTTCCTGCGCAAAATGACTCCACTTTAGAATTCCCACATGACCTAGAGAGAGAGAGAGAGAGAAAGAGAGAGAGAGAGAGAGAGAGAGAGCGCAAATGGGGTAAGGTTAGGAATGCATTGGGGAATTATAATTCGAAACAAATGGTTGCTAATAAAAGGAAAGTGATAGTTGGGGTGGATGGGGGTGGTCGCTTCCAAAAAGCACCATGTAATTTGTGAGGGGTGAGGAGGGCCAGTTACTTGTCCTTTCTCTTTAGAGGAATCCACATCTCACAGGCCTCTGGGAACGTCATTTCCCTTAACTTCACCCATCCCTTTCCTTGCCATGGACCACCCTATACATGCATATGACCTCCCCCTAGCTATATATAACCTTCTCTTCCCACCCAAGCAACAACAACCTAGCTCCTCATATTACAATATTAATAGAGGAAAAGAGCACTTAAGCCAATAGTTTAGTACGAGGAATCGTGCATGTGAATATAAAATGNTATATATATATATATATATATATGTGTGTGTGTGTGTGTGTGTGTGTGTGTGTAACAAAGTGTAAATAGATTTGTTTGCTCTCTCAATACTTTCATTCCTGGCCCAGCGCTGCGCTTTCTGGCTGCCCAGTTGAGGCCGCCGATTTGAGAGGCGGGGCGGCCCTCGTTCTAGCAGGAATGGCGGTGGAAGGGGTGACCGAGATCAGCGGCGTGTCTCATATCGATAGAGGCTATGAAAATTTCGAAGCCAAGCTTCTTTCTCTGGGAGCAAATATAGAGAGAAAGGTAGAGCACCAGCAGCAGCTCATGACAGGAATTGCTTGATTTTGCACCAATCACTTACTTGTGATGGCCCCAAGTCTCTTTGACCTTCATCCTGTGCTCTTTTTCTTCTTTTTCTTTTATTCTGTTTTTTTTGGGGGGGTGAATATGACCCGAGCCAAGCAAATAAGTATTATTCTTTTCATATTGGTTTAGTGGTTTCTTTTACCGTAGAATTTCGTATCTCAGGTGCTATGTTGTTGTATTTAAGCATAGAAAAACATTTATTCGTGTACCCTCGTGTGTTTCAGCGTAGAAAAAAAAAAAAAAAAAAAAAAAAAAAAAAAAAAAGGGGGGGGGAACATATTATTACTCTATTGGTCTTGCTCGGCAAGTTAAATTAAGTAGGTTTCTTATGTTGTTTTGACGCCTCTTCTGTATGAGAAATTGAGAATAATGGATTGGCTTTCTTCTGTGCCTTATGTTTGATTTTGTCAGGTTACAATGTAAGAAAATTATGCATGGGTGCGGTTTCAAATTTAATTTTCTTTGTTTTTTATGAATTTTCTCAGGTCTTTCCTCCTCTTCAATTAGAATAACCAAATGTGACATATGCTAAGTAATTATCTTCTGTCTCTATTTCCGTAATGTTATTACATTTTGTTCATGGCATTACAAATGTTATACTCGGATTATTAAAATTATTAGGATGGAGCTTTAAAAATGAAATTAAAGTCTCTCTAAAGCGTATTAACATAGTGTTATCTTTAGGGGACGAGGCTCAAGTCCAACTCAAGTTCTTCACCTACTACAACAAAAACGGTGTATAGTAACACTTTTAAATGTCGGTACAGATCAAAAAAAGTGTTGCTGGCTAAATTACCGACACTTTTAAAAAGTGTTGCTATATGTGGAGTCGTTAGGTATATAGTAACAGTTTAAGAGTGCCGGTATAATCTAAAAAAAAGTGCTGCTAATTTACCAACACTTATTTAAGCATTTAGCAACCGCCGGAACTCTATCTCGTTGGCTACGGTGGCTGAGGAGAAGGAGAGCAAAGGGCTCTTCGTCTAGAGTTTCAGTGGATTGAGTGAGGGGAGAAGGAGAGATGGTGATCGATTTTTTTTTTCTTTTCTATTTGTAATCGAACCGAATGGGCTGGGTGAGGTGGGTTGAGTAGAGTAACTTTTAATTTTTGGTTGGATTGGGCTTTATATTTAGGCCTTAGTAGATTTTTTAAAAAGTTTTGATATAAATTGAACACTTACATAAAAGTGTCCCAAACATGTGTCTCTATAACCTAATTCTGTTGTAGTGACCGTATATATTTATTCGCACAGAATTGATTAGAGCAATGTCGTTAGTTATATACTTGTAGCTTAACCTTTCTCCCCCTCTATCTCTCTATCTATTTTTTGATGTTTTGTTTTCTTATTTTTTTAAGGTCTTGGTTGCCTTACCTATGTTGCCAAGTTCATATCACTTTATGAATGAAGTGAATAGTTTGCTATCTTTTTCTCAAAAAAAAAAAAATGTGTTGAAGAAATTAAAGACAATGAAAATTATAAGAAACTAAGAACATAAAAATATTCAGAGACAGATGGTGTGGCCTAGGGTTGTAAACAGCGAGCTGGAGCCAGCTCAAGCTCGGCTCGTCGTCTTCAAGGTCGGCTTGTGTTCGGCTCGAGTTCGTGACGGGCTCGAAAACCCTGGCTCGTGATCGGCTCGAAACTTAATCGAGCCGGCTCGTGTTCGGCTCGTTAGCTCGAGCTCGTAGGTACACCCTCGGCAGCGATTCTTCGCTCCTCGACATCCTCCCAGCCGCCGAGCTCGCCATGGCCGAGGACGTACGCGACCTTGTCGACCTCGCGCGGCGCCAGTGCTGGCGCTCGACCTCGGCCCCCGACCCCGCTAAGGACACGCACCGCTCCGAGGTCCTGAAGCTGATCCGTGAGATCAAGATGGAGATCGTCCCCGACCGCGCGTGCTTCACCGCGATCTTCGAGCCTGAGATACAGAAAGAGGGAGCCGGCCGTGCGCGGTGCTTGTGCGAGCCTGAGAGAGAGAAAGAGAGAGAGTTGGGTGTGTCATGTGTGTGTGGCTGTGTCACCTGTGCGTGCGGCTGTATGTGGGGCAGTGTGAAAAAGATGGCAAAAATACTAATTAGGGTTGGGACTTAAAAAAAAAATAATATTGGTACTTATTTATGGATCTGTGGGCCATGAATGAAAATAAAAACTTCTATATATAAATGGGCCTATCGGCCTTTTTTATAAATAAACTAAATTTTTTAAAAAAAATGGACTAAAAATTTAAAATTAATAATCTGTATTATATATATATATATATATTTATAATACAAATATAATTACATATATAATATATAATATATAAAATTATATTAATATAAAATAAATATAATCGAGCTGTTATCGAGCAGAACATGAGCGAGCTGACCCTAGCTCGTGTTCGGCTCGTTTATTAAACGAGCTGAAAAATCTAGCCCGTGTTCGGCTCGTTTACTAAACGAGCGAGCCGATCTTGAGCTCATTTCGAGCCGAACACGAGCGAGCTGACCCTAGCTCGTGTTCGGCTCGTTTACTAAACGAGCGAGCCGATCTTGAGCTCATTTCGAGCCGAACACGAGCTAGCTCGCGAACAGCGAGCTGGATTGCCACCTCTAGTGTGGCCACATAAAAATATTCACCTCTTTGATATCACCATGGTGACACGTTCCTAAAGTTGTACTTCCAGACATTTATTCCTATGCTGATATCAAAGAGGTGCCAGTTAGTGACTGTTTTCTACTTTGGGATGGAGTATCGGATTGTTGGCGCTAACCATTAATCCCAAAAGCTCGAGCTGTAAGAAATACGCAACAAATTCACTTAAAGCGTACAGATACAGCGCCTATGGGTCTCGATTGTGACTAGGCCCAACTGGCCTCACGCCACTTCGAACATGACTCGACCCATCCAGACTCACGCCATTTCGAACATGACTCGACCTAACATGGCCTCCCGCCACATGGTAGAATGCTGGCCCATTTAAGCCAACATGGAGGGAGGTAGAGAAAGATTTGGAGAGAAATGAGGAAAAACGCAAAGCACTGTAAACAGCATATTTCAGAGTTGAAGAACACCCTCTCTAACTTATGGGTTACAAATCAACCAGATATCATTCTCTGGAGATAGAATTCTGGAAATAAATTTACATTCAAATTAATGTATTCGTTCATTAGGATTGGAGGTGTCAAAAATACCGCAACGCCCGCTATCTGGAGACTAAATATTCTAACAAAAGTCAAAAATATTTTCTGGTTAGTATTAAAAAAGAGACCGTCTACTGTGGACAACCTTCTTAAAAGGGCCGGGATAGGCTAGTAACAATGGATGTGTCATGTGTGGCGCCGATCTAGAGAGTGTAGATCACTTGTTGGTGAGATATGTGGTTAGTAAGTTCCTTTTTGTTTCCATCATTGACGAGACCTACATCTGTCCCTCTAGTGCGGATGTCATTTCCGTCTGGGAAGAGCTACCGGGGAGGGGGTCGCCGTCTGACACTCTGAAGTCTCAAATACTTGTGGCGGCCCTGTGGTGGACAATTTGGTGCGAAAAAAATAATGTTATTTTTTAAAACCTACCCACGAATGCTATCTCTACGGCTCATCGTATTAGAATACTGGCGAAGGAATGAGCCGATTTTTGTAGAGTTGGGTGAGGTTGTTTCTTTGTTAGACTCCATGCTCTTTTTAACTCTTTTTTTAGTTCCTCTTTCTTTTGTTTTATCGCTTCCTGAGGCTCTAGCTGCCTCACTCTATATAGTTAAATTCATTTAGCTAATGAATGAAGCAGGTAGCGTGTTATCTTTCTCTCTAAAAAAAAAAAATTTCCAAGGAGAAAGATATTAAAAATATGAGCATTAAAAAAAAAACCACATGATTTCTAATTACTTGTGTGCTATTTAGGCCTCGTTTGGTTGGGGGGGGATAAGCGGGGATAACGATAGTTATCCCCGCTATTCCGCTAAACGGGGTGAAATTTGGCCGGGATATTTTATTCCGGTCAAACCTTGCTATTTCCGGTTATCCCGGAATAGCAAGGGATTTGCTATTCCATCATTTTGGTGGAATAGCACTATTCCAATGCTTAACTTCAAACTTAATTAAAATTATAAATTGAATTAAAACTAAATTATATAAATATAATATGTTATATATTATAATACATTATTTTTATTATAAAATTATTAATTGTACTATATTAATACATATTATTTATATTTAAATATTATAATAAAATTTATAGTAAATTATATTTAAATATTATAATAAATTCTTTTTATTAAATTTAAGTTTAAGTAGAATTTTAAAAAAATTTATAAATTTATATAATAAATATTTTTATTAATTGTTCCCACCCTATTCTTATTTTAAAATTATAAATTAAAAAATTTAATTTTTAAAATTATATATTATAATACATTATTTTTATAAAATTATTAATTATAACTATAATAATTAATTTATATTTTAAATATTATAATAAAATTTATAGTAAATTGTATTTAAATATTATAATAAATTTCTTTTATTAAATTTAGTTTAAGTAAATTTTAAAAATTTAAAAATTTATATAATAAATATTTTTTATTAATTGTTCCCACCTTATTCTTATTTTAAAATTTTAAAATTTAAATTTTTAAATTTATAATTATAATCTCAAAATTAAAGTTTATAATTTTAAATTTTAAATTTTAAATTTAAATTATTATATTTTAAATTTGAAATTTAAAATTTGATATTTTATATTTTTCAAATTTAAATTTGATATTAAATTTAAAGTTTGAAATTTAAAATTTAAAATTTTGAATTTAAAATTAGAGATTTTAAATTTTAAATTTTGAAATTTCAAAGTTAAAATTTTAAATTTAAAGATATATATTTAAAAATTTTAAATTTTAAATTCAAATATATTAAGAGGATGATATGATTATTTTTTATTTATAAAACTCACTATCTTTTTTATTCCATCTTACCTAACCAAACGCTATTTTTTTTATTCTCAGGAATAATCCAATTTTCATCCAAACGCAAAATTGATCTAATCCCCGTTTATACCTCAATTTATACATATCCCTGAAATAGCCACTTTTTGCTTATCCTCGAATCAAACGATACCTTAGAGTACACTAACTAATATCACTGCTAATAACTATTCTGAAGATAATAAGTAGTTGAACCGGGCCATAAAATTCCATTCAAGAGATGATGCCCCATCGATCTGGAGTTTCAGGAGATGAGCATTGCACAAATAAAGTGCATGCTAGACTCATTTACTTTTGTCATACAGTTTCTTTTCCTTTTTCTTTTGCTTCCTTGGACCGGAGTCGTGCATGTAGCTAGCTCTGCGCAATTTAATTCGGTAACCCGGTCCAAGAGAAATCTCCAATAGTCGAACCGGAATGTCTTTTACACATCAATGGAGCTTAAATACGTGCTGATCAAGAAAGATAAATTGTAATTTCCTGCTTATAATTAATTGGAGAAACATATACTAGCTGTAGGTGTCATACATCTTATTTCTGTACAGCTGTAGTAGAGAAAAATGCTCACCGTGATTTGATCAGTAAAAGCATTCGAGGCAAGCGATGGGGCCGTGCTTTAAAAATCTCCTTTCGCTTTAAGGCTTTAGTTGGTCCATCATGGAGATAGGAAATTAGAATGCGGCAGTCGATCCGTCGCGAAGATAGGGACCTTCAACATAGACAGGAAAAAAGCCTTAACCAAGGGCCATACATTTCAATCACTAACAATCGCCGCATGTGCTCGTGGGATCACAACTGTCGCCTTCAAAGTGCTGCAACGCGTACTAATACCACACGGCCCCCATGCGACCAGTCGATAGAAATATAAGATGTTACATCCCTACTACAGAACAATGATATTTTGAAAGGTTCATCAGAAGTAGATGGCATCAAAACATTGTCGAAAATTTTACTACTATTTATCATGCATTTTTTTCGTCTTTTAATACGGAATATTATTTTGTGGCGTAAGCATTGTTAAAAAGATCTTAATTGTCACGATCTTTAGCAGAGAATCTTGAATGGGCTTTAATCTACATGAATTATAGGTACTATACATTGGATTTAGTCTGTAGTACTGCTTGATCTCTAGTGTGAATTAGTCAATCCTACATTGTGTTGTCTTTTTTGAGAAATTACATTAATGTGTTGTCACTTGCGAACTTGATCTCCGATCCTATCTTTCAACACTAAGAAAAGTTATAATGTAATTGTCGGAAAGCAACATCTTCAAGTGGTGTATTAATTCCTATATCTAATCTTAATTGGTACACTTCATGGCAGATTTCTATCATACTCATCTCTGATGTATACCTCTTTGGCTGGAATTAATATATGGCTAAATTACAGAAATCATTCTGTCAAAATCTGATTTTTCACTTTCCATTTATGTCATTTAAAAATCAACACTTTGCCCCATTGTAAAATAAAAAATGAAAAATGTTCACTTCACCCTTGCCGTTAGTGATCCATTAGGATTTCCTTATAAAATATTTGTTATGCCAAAAATACCCTACGACCTCTACTGTGCTTTGCCCTCATCCGCCTCGCCGCCTCGCCCTCCTTCACTACCTTGCCCTCGCCCACATCTCCGTCCGTACCCACAAATACCCTCTCGCACTCCTCCGCCGCCTCACCTTTACTCTCGTTGCCCTTACCCACCTTTCCATCCACGCCAACCTCAATTTCCTCTCTACTGTCGCCAAAATGGAGGGGCAGCGAAAGTGCAGGAGGAGAAGAAGAGCAGGTGGAGAAGAAAATAGAAAGGAATAGCGGCCGATCAAGGAGCGAACCGCGGCCGATCGAGGCGGCGGATGAGCAAGATGAAGGAGGAGATGAAAATTGTGAGGGGCAAAATGGTTATTTTGTCATCATATTTCACACCGTACCTCCCGTGAACATTTCTTATTTTACAAGAGGGCAAAGTGTAGGTTTTAAATGACAGGAGGGAAAAGTAAAAAATTAAATTTTGACAGAAAAATTTTATACAATTTAACCTTAATATATATCATATTAATTTTCAATATTAATTTAATGCAAGACATTGTGGGTTTGCACCTATGTATGTATAAGGTACTTTTCATAGTAACCGATCCAGAGATGCTTGGTCTACAATAAAACGTACTTGTAGTGTTACAACACAACCATTCACAAGTACCAACTTTTTCACGGACCAAAAATTAATGCTTAATTAATTGGACCATATTGAATAACATTGGCCCAGCTGAGTACGGATGATTTGGAATTTTTAGGAGGTGATTGGTTCCTCAAAAACAAAAGAAAAAACTTCAAATATCACTCATGTGATTTTACATTTTTTTTAGTTTAGTATGATATGATTTAAAATATATCAATTTAGTATCTCGTGGTTTCATATTTTTCTTTTTATTATTCACTCTACTAAATTTTTTTCATTAAATCAATAACAAAGTTAAAACTAAAAGATATTAAAGTTAATATTCGATAAACCTAAACCAATTTCATGTTTCAATAAATTAACCACATTAATTGTAATTAATACAATCACATGTTTCATAATGATAAACTCTTCAAGAGACAAAACTATCCCCAAGCCAATTTCATGTTTCAATAATTTTGTACTTAAACCTGGCAAAGCCTTGAATTGGCATGGAAATTAATTGTCTTCGTAACAGTTTACGGTTCAAATTGATTGAAATAATTAACTATATTAATTATACAGGCATTTGATTCTTGAAAGTTGTCTAGTTTTAACTTTAATAAATTTTGCTTGAAGACCCCTTTTTATTTGACAGCCAATTTGCAGTTCATTTGAAGTTTTTTTTTTTTTTTTTTTTTTTGTTGGGTTTTTTTTTTTTTCTTTCGAAGAGCTAGGTAGCATATATGCTACCCGCTTTATTTATTTTATTTAAAAATAAATTTAGCTGAAAATATGAATCAACTAGTATTCGAACTTAGGACTTCGAATACCAACTACCAAGTTCTTTGCCACTTGCGTTAATGAGGGACGGTCAGTTCATTTGAAGTTAGAAAAAAATTACATATAGTACATTCTGAGAAGGGCAATGCTTTATATACTTACAACAATAATAATAATAAAAAAAGTGTATTACAAACATGTAAGGCAGGTGTTTATAGTTCATTGATGGATGTTCACAAATCACGAATATAATAATGCAACCAACTAGTGCTAATAATTTGTAGGACTCAAACTACCGGCCCAAAATATTTAAGCTCAGTTATTAGTCCTAATACGTTCGTCACATATAAATCCCCATATTATCTGATTTGGGACTATTTGGGTGTCACATACTCTTTCCCATTTAAGATTTTGAAATTTTCATCAGTCCAATCACACACAAAGCCCAAGCTCAGCAAGCGGTCTGAGACTCACTTCACATTTTCGGATGATAAATCGGCTTTGTACCAGTTGTAACAATCTAAAACTAATAACTAAATTTAAGTATTTTAAGACGGTGGTTTGGATCAAACGAATTATTAATAGAAGTAGGCTGAGTTGTTACAATAAAAGTAAGCAAGAAATCCAACCATTCAAAACTAAGGCCTCAACATGCCAATCAATTACTTAAATAAGGAGAGCTTCATTCTCATGCTCTAGTAATCTCCTGAAGTTACAAGCATACATAATTTTAATATTAATAGATAGATTCAGCACCGACCATTCCTAGCTAGCGCAAGTGGCAAAAGGACTTGATGGTTGGTACCCGAAACTAAATTTCAAATTCTAATTGATTCACATTTCCAGCTAAGTTTATTTCTAAATGAAATAAACGAAGCGGCCGGTAGCATTCTATCTTTCTCTCTCAAAAGAAAAAAAAAAAAAAAAGTTCGATTCAGTGCCAAAAAACCTTTTGCAGTTACCATTTCTACTTTCAAATTACTTTCCCCTATCTTCCTCGTCATGACCCCTAATCCTGTTCGAAGGAGGTCACCGTTCCCTGCGTGTATGCACACTTTTACCGTTTTAAGCGTGCAAAGGGAACATCTAACAAATATAAGAAGGCATGCAATGATGAGAAGAGATACAGTGGAATACCACTGTTGGTGTGCTCAGCGGACTCAGGGTCTGTACTCACCATGTAGCTCTTGATGTGTTGTTTCTTAACAGAGTATGGGATTCCTATAGCTAGTACGTACGCACTGGCGGAGCCATGTGGGGACTGATCAGGGGGGCCATGCCCCCTCCCAACTTTTCATAATTTGCATAATAATTCTTTAAATTTTTAAAAAATATTTTTATTTAATTTTAAAAGTATGTTGAGTTTATTTTTAAAAAGTTCTTTGCTGCTCTCTCAATTCTGAGTTTATTTTTATTTTTTTATTTAGTATTTTAGATAATTTTTTTATTTAATTAAATTAAAGGTTATATTAAAGTAAATAGCTCTGTCAACTAATAGTTATCAATTGTCACAATTATATTTAGTAACAATTAAGAAATTAAATTATTTACTGAATTACTATTAGATTTAGTAAATTTTAATGTTATTTGAGTAAAATAATATAAATAAAATAATTAGAAGTTAAGTAAGTATAAATAAAAAAGGGTAATGCTTTTTTACACTAATTATTTAGTTAATATATTTTTCCATTAAAAATTTGACAAGGCAAATTTTGTCTATTTGCTAAAATTTGATTTATATGTATTTTGGCCTCCTTATAATCGAGTGCTAGTTTCGTCTCTATACGTACGCACACAGTGGCATGCATTCCTCTTTGAAACAAGCATAACACAATAGATGCATGGGAGGGCTTATAAATATATAAAAAAATAATGAGAATAATAACTAAGTTGATGGGCCATGCATGCATGTGGAGGGACGACAAATTGCCAATGAGACGTGCATATGTAGATCTCCTTCCCATCGAAGAATTTATGAGGACTTTTCCAGCTGAAGCATCCCTCCGTAGCATGATGCATGTGGCGCTCCCCATCATGTACATGGGGGCATGCAAAGGGGATCGATAATTAAGACTTCCCTAGTCAGAGATGGATGGTTAGTTTCGGCGAAGAGCTCTACCTCTCTCTCATGACACTCTCAGAAAATGAGTTAACTACAAGTGGTAAATAGTAAAGAGAAAATACGAAGTCTGCAATCAAAAAGGAGTTGTAATCTTTACAATACTCTCGTTCAAGTGTTTTAGAATTTGTAACTAACATCTTTTTTATCTTTTGTGTGTGTGTGTGTATATATATAATTAGGTTACTATACTATTAATAGCACCAAATCATACATTGATACTATTAGGTTTTCGGTCCTTAAATGAAAAAAATATACGGTTAGAATAATAATGATCTCATAGGATTGAGTGGGTAATTGATTGAATAGTATGATTTAACAGATAAAAATAATTAAAGAGCTGAATAAATATAACAGCATAAAATTTGATACTACTTAGTTGATAACATAGTAGCCGAACTATACGTACTATATTTTTCTCAAAAAAAAAAAAAAAAAACCGAAACTTTGACAAAATCGAATAGAAGGATTAGAATTTATGCAGCAAAAGAGTCCAATGTTGTGAAAGTTACAGAGTACCCAAGCCCACCTGTTGGCAACTTCACCACCTAATTAATTCTCGTGGGCTCCCTGGTAAGTTACTGTGCATGCACAGCACAGCGGATAAAAGTAGAAATTGAAGGGTGTCGCTACGCTGTCCAATTAAGTCCTGGTGCAGTTGCATGTACAGTGACTACACAGTGAGTCACAGAGTCAGTGATGAGCACATTTTTTCAAAAAAGAATATTTCGTTCAGAAATTCTTCTTTCTCGGGCCGTAAAAAGGCCGAATCTAAGAAGTCATATAAGGCCCATATCAAGAAAGTTTCAACGTATCTTACTATGGCCCAGTAGGCCTGGACCGGATCTGGTTAATCATACCGATCCGACCTTGTTTGGGCTTCACTTTATAATCACTTTCCTCGATAATAAAATTTTGTTTTTTTAAAATATTTTAAATGATTATCATTTAACTCTCTATTATAAGTTCATCATAGTTTAAAAATTTTCAAAATTTAATTAACTATTCGTGAATTTAAAAATGGAAAATATCGTGCTTGGAAAGTAAATTGTTATTTAACCTGCAATTCATGCATAAACACTTAAACTTCGGCCTACGATGGACCGAAGTCAATTATATTGTTTCAGATTAACTCGAGTTTCAACTGTAATTTTTTTATGGCGAACCAAACGACAAAAATAATCGTTTATGACGAAAACAACTTCCCTCCTCTCCACTTCCACCCCACTTCCATCCAAACAAACATATCCATAAGCTCTTGCATCAGATGTGATACTTCTATTAAATAAAAAACATATGCCAATCGTAGCTTTTTTCTAGCAACCCTAGCCTGCACGATTAAATGGAGATTTAACGACAAACAATAGCATTAAAAGAAGAAGAAGAAGAAGAAGAAGAAGAAGAAGAAGAAGAGAAGGAATGCATGAGTATGTTATTTTTCTCGTTTTGAGCCATTTGAGTTGATCAATTCAAAAACAGCACCTGAAGCATTCACCCGTGGATATTATGCAAACTGTTATGGTTCGTGCTTACAGGCGACGAGCACACACTCATTATTATCAGACGAAACTAGATTAGAATTCGAAATGGCAAAACCAATTCCTCTAAACCGTGGTGTATAATGAAGCAAATGTACTGACGCAACTGGTGCAGCAGCAGGAAGAAAAAAATTGTACAAAAATGCACAGTTGCAAGCATGCATCCTCCACCATCATTCCCACAAGCTGGAAGGGCCACAAACCACATTCATAAAGCAGAGCAAATTTATATCGACCAATCCATGGCCTCAACGCTTTTGTGCCTCCTCTCCCTCGGACTAATTGATTTCGCACAAAGAACCTAATCACGTGACTATGCACGTACCCCAAACAACACCCGCATAGACCCTTTTATTACTAAACTAAATATCCTCGAGCCCATCACTCATCATATTCTCTCCTCCTCACCAACACCAACTCAAATTGAATATATGATGGGAATCATGCTTTACTTAGAAGCCATTTCTCCTTTACATCCAACCCAAAACTAACCACTAGGATTTGATCTTGATACTAAACTAACTAACCAACGCCATCTTAATTTTATGGTACACATGAAACCAGTAGAAGTATCTCCTCACTGATTCCTGTATCCTGCTCCAAATGACTCTCCCTCGTATTAATTCTCATCACCTCCTCTTTTCAATCCTCATGATAATAACACCTTCAACAAGTTCACAGCAAGCACCCCAGGACCCTCTCCTCGTCGACCGGATAGTAGCGGACGCCGCGGTGCGATCGTACCGCACTAAACACCGCAAGACCGCCGTCACCTTCGGCTTCTCGCTCCCGCCGACCCTTTCCGGCGTTTCAGCAGAGGCAGCGCGGTACCGAGCCGGCAGTTTAAGGCGATATGGGGCGACGATCGGGGAGTTTTCCGTACCGCCGGGGATCGTCGCTCACCCGCACGTCAAGCGGCTACTCGTCGTGTCCCAAAACCTGGGCAATCTCTCTTCTTTGTACAGCAGCCATGCAAACGTAGCCGGGTTCGAGATCGTCTCTCCGGTGCTAGGCCTTCTATTCTACAACGCAGCGGTAGCTCCTCGCAATTCGTCAGCTAAAATTATTCGAATTCTGGTTGCCGAGAATCCCGTTAGAGTGAACTTCTCCGCGAACACAATGGCGAGAAGATCATTTTGCGCGGGGTTTGAATTGGACGGAAATGTTAGGATAACCGACCGAACAGCAAGCGGAGTTTGCGAAGACACGGGGGCAGGGGCATTTGCGGTTGTGTGTTGATTGGGGGTGGGGTGGGGGTGGGTGGAGAATTATAAGCGGGCGGGGTGGAAGTGTGGTGATGCGGCGTGGCGGGGGCGGGCGGAGCGGGCTTGAATCGGCTGCTGGTCGGGCACTGGCGAGTCGGCGAGAGAAAGCGAAATCGGATGGGCGATGTGGAGCGGAGGGACGTAATCGAGATAGGCGCTGCGGATATCGATGTCGAGGCACGTCAGGCGCCCCCCGCGCATGGGCGCGCACAGTGCGCCGGTGTGCGGCAGCACGACGGAGTACTCCGCGGTCGTAGAGCGTAAACGAGGAATGCACTGCATGCATAATGTTTTGGTCCATTGCTTTTAATTTTTGAAATTCCCTTTTTATTTGATAACGGATTAATTTTGTATTTTTGGAAAAAACAAAAAAAACAAGAAAGTACCTTAGAATAATCGAGGAAGGAGGAGGATTAATATATATGTTTTTTTGCGAGACTCTTTTTTTTTTTGGAATTTAGATTTGTAGTTTTAATGTAGAAATTTAAATAAGTAAAAATAACATTTCAGCTGCAGTGAGCATTTTAAATAACATTTTATCTTGCAGAAGCAAACAGAAACTTGATGCCTCCTTTTTTTTTTTTTTTTTTTTTTTTTTTTTTTTTTTTTTTTGAGAGATAGATAGCACGCTATCCGTTTCGTTTATTTCATTTAGAAATAAACTTAGCTGGAAATGTGAATCAAGTAGAATTCGAGTTTGGGTCTCGGTTACCAACCACCAAGCACTTTGCCACTTGTCTCCTTTGGTATTGTTACTCTGCCTTCTATTATTTTAAAATTAAATTTTTATATAAAATAATGCAAAAGCAGATGCTAAATTACTTATCTTTCTTACATCCATAAAGTATCTGTTTCTCTTGAAGTCTTTTTTATAAAGATATTTATAAATCACGCCTGCGTACAACAATGACAACCGATGACCAAGTTTAGGGCCTGTTTGGATGCACAGTAAAAAATTTTTACGTAATTCATAAACTGTGGTTTTGGTCCAAATAAAATAGGAAATCCTGTAACTTTAAAAAAATTTCACGGATTCAATTTTTAAACTGTTTAGATACGCATTGTGCAATTTCACGGAATTTCTCTAAATTTTAAAATTAAAAGTTAAATTTTCAAATTTCAAATTTTAAATTTTAATGAAATTTAAAATTTAAAATTTGATATTCAAAAATTAAAATTAAAATTATGAATTTATAAAATTTTGATTTTTAAAATTTGACATTTAAAATTTGAAATTATAAAATTTAATTTTTATATTTCAAATTTAAAATTCAAATTTTAAACGTGAAATTAAAAATTTGAATATAAATGAAATTGTAAAATTTAAATTTTAAAATTTAAAATCTATGTTGAAATTTAAAAGTTAGAACTTGATGCGTCTTTTCCCAAAGAATGGTGGAATTTTTTCTTTTGGTTAGAGTGGATTATATTTTTACTCCATTTTTTTAAATATAGTTTAACTATACTCCAAAGTTACGGTATTTTTTTTTCTCCCAAACGCAGAATAAATTTTCTACTGGTATAATATAAGTTTAACTATGCTACGTTTTACTTTCCTTTATCTGAAAGCACACAAATTCCAAAATATGAAGATGTTTACAAATCATAAAGACGTACACGTTCTACCTCAAAACAGGAATTGAATTAGGGTCACTATATTAAGAGAAGGGATATAAACACTATTCTCTAGTTACTCTGCTAGAGATAGTTCAGTGGCAAGCTCGCTTTGCGGACCATGACGGTAATCAGGCTGTCTAGTGTAAGCGCACGGCGAGAAGCTTCCCGATCTGCCGGAAACCAACGAAACGGCTGTCGTCAACCGCCACCTTTTTACATCCCGTGAACCACGACAGGCATTCCAAATCCATTTTGCCTGAACTCTTTAACTCCATAATAGAACCGCATGAAACAACAGCGAAACGATTCGAATTCATTTAGAGGAGAGAATAAGATTCAGGGAAGATACATTAAGTTGTCTCATATATAAATCTTTTGCTCACAAAAAAAAAAAAGGAAAAAAAAGTGTCACCCCTTATATTTCTCTTTTCATCATCATGATTCTTCTTCTGTTTCAGCTTTATCAGAGTTCGGTTGAAGCACCCAAAGAGCTACAAGCTTCAACGAACTAGGCCTACACATTCAATAATTCTATCAATTGTAAAATTTGAAATACATATAGCTTTCTTTCTATTTTTTTTCCCCTCCTTTTGTTTTGTTTTTTTTTTTTTTGAGAGAGAGATAGGTAGCACGCTATCCGTTTTGTTTATTTTATTTAGAAATAAACTTAGCTGAAAATGTAAATCAACTAGGATTCGAGCTTAGAACCTCGAATACCAACCACCAAATCCTTTGCCACTTGCTCTAGGGACAGTCGGTTCCTCTTTTTGTTATTTGCATTCTTCATGGCTAAAGGAACAGTGGGATGAAGGGGCTGCCAGTCATTTATGTATAATCTTATCGTCAGAAAATGCTGCAATTTATTTCAGAATGGTTGTTCTTCCCTATCACAAACAAATACAATGTCCTTCTCTTTCAATGAGAAGTAACATGATTCGATGAATGATGCCAATAACTGCTTACTTTACATGATTACATATTCAACTGCAGTAAAATGACAAAAATATTGTCAATACATAATCACATTGAACTAAAAGGGGCAAATTTTTATGTATTATCTGTCATCTGAGAGGCATGTAATTACCATACTTCCAAAGATACATTGATTGGCGAAGAACTACTCTTCGATACTAGTAGACCATTACAAATCTAGTCAAGAGTTCGTCAAGAGCACTTAGGGACACAATAAATAGTGTAAAAAAGACTTCTAAACTCCAAAGAAGATATACAAAACTAAATTCAGAAACTATATTCACTTTTTTTCAGGTGCCCATGTACTTTGAGATAAGAATCATTTGAGACAACAAAATAGTTTAACGAATCTATAGATAACTTATTCTGGATATTCTGACAGAATTTCTCCTGCACTTTTATCACTATGCATGCCTTGGTGATCTTCTTCATCCATTAGGCTTGTTGTAATGTGCCGAGGGTCTTCTGTCTTCCTGGGCATCCTATATACAACTCAGTTTCGACATCCACATGGTGGTCATCATCTTTGTGTGGAACAATCTCCATTGATGAAGTTGGCCTTTGATGAGCTTGTGGGTTACTCTTCACATGGACGCAAATGACTAATTAGTGATGCGCTTGATTTCGATATTATTTCATGCTATACAACATATTTCACTAAAATTTGTTAGTGCTATGTAAACGAGTAGTGCGGCTTAAGAGAATCAGATAAATAATGATTTTGAAAGGAATTGTGCAATTATGGTTCTACCTTTTCACGTAATGCTGCATTCTCCTTTAGCAGTATCTTTTCCTGGATTGAAACAGTGCAATTAATCGCAGATTGTAATCTAGATAATATATAGCAGTTGAGCAATACTTGGTGTTGAAAAGAAATTGCTATGCTACCTTCTCTTTAAGCTGCATAATCTGCTCTTCTAGTAAACTTGTCTGCATTTTGTACATTAAAAAAGGAATACCATATTAATATCTTCTTACTGATGTTCTAAGAATAATGTATGTTGTATTCCATTGCAGATTACCTTCTTTCCTCTGATGCTATGTAGGCTCTGCTCAAGCTTTCCTTCTAATTGATGCAATTCTTCAACTGAGCACGAATCTAAATTTTCGCCTAAAAGCTTCCTGTAGCAATCCCAGTTGTTCAACGAACAAACATACGGAATTTTATGTAGTACTTAGTACAATACTTGTTTCTCTGATAATCTGGTAAAAGGAATAATAGAGGTGCCTGAATAACCAGATATCAAATACATACTTCTTGGAGGATTCAAGAACCTGTAGCTTTTTTGACATGCTAGCTGTTTCAACCTTTAATTGCTGCAATCAAACAATTTATTTTCAGCAATCACAATAACTAGTAAATTCTTTTTTTTTTTTTCGAATAATGTTAGCAAGCAAATTCCATGCGTTTTTTTCTTGCTTTTAGCTCTCTCAGAAATTTTTTTTCGACAAATAGCTTCACAAAATTTATATTTACAAGATTAACCCTATCCCCGCCACGCAAGGGCCACACGAGCACCACGTGAGTGTGGCTGGTTAAGTTGAACACAGTATATCATTAACCGTGTTTGAATCGTATCTTTTTCACATTCATCGTGTTTATTGTATTAAATGTATGTTGTATACATTAAGTTAAACACGATCAACCATTCACCATGTCCAAACACGGTGAATGGTTCACCGTGTTCAACTTAAACCCAGGGCCGCCAACCACGTTCATGTAGTGCTTGCATGATAGGAGTAGGAAATCTTGCAAATATAAATTTTGGGGAGCTTTTTTGTGATTTTTTTTTTGAAGGGGCTAAAAGCAAAAGAAGCCCAAATTCTGCTCTAGAAAATTAGACTACCAAGTAAAGAGAGTAAAGCTAAACAATATAAAAGAATGCTTAAGTTTATTGCATGATCCACACCTGTATATTTTGTTCTATGGTTGTGTTGTTCTTGTTGCTGTCGTCTTTGGCATGTACTTTATACCTTTCAATAGTTTTTTGCATGCTGAACAATTCAATTGTAACAGTGAAAAGGCAGGGAATATAGCTAATAAATGACATGAAATGCTATTGTGTCAAGAGTTTTCCTGTATGTGATAGTTATGCAGATAATAAAAAAACATTTTCAAAGTAAACATACCTTTTTCCTTAAAAAACAGAAAAATAAAAACAAGCAGGGTATGTCACTAGCTGGAGATGAACTAGTTCTGCTTCAATATAATTAGACCAGGTTCTTTCTAGTCTTGGAGCTATCTATTTCAAGTATTTATTTTTTATCAATGCACTAATTGGGAACCCAAAAAAAACCTCCCTTATTTTGGGGATTAATTGCGTATTGGCTCCAACCTTTCCACTATTTTTTATTTTGGTCCCTAATCTTCTTTTTTTTTTCTCATTTTTGGATTTTTTTTTCTTGGAAGATTTTTTGATATCAATTTTTTCCTTCAATTAAATAAAATTTTTTAGTTAATGTGAGTGACATTTTGCTAATTCACATGCAGCAATTAATCTTAATCTTGAGCCAAAGAATTAATATTTTCCTAATATATAATATTAGAATATTTATTTTGGTAGTCGACATTTTTTACAGTATAAAAAATATCTATTTCAATTTTTAAATGTCTTTTAATTAGTCTTATTTTTAAGTGCCGCTAATAATTGTTTATTGATTCCTTCACTAACCTGAAATTTATGAATCAAATACTTTATTAGTTGTATCTGTAGTGATAAAAGTTAACGAGGACTTTCTTTTATCGTCAACGACGATGATGAGGATGCTACCACCAATGCTACCAAAGATATTGCTTTCACTCCAATTAATTTTTTTTTATATTTTTTATTTATAAATTCTACTCGGATGATAACAGAAAAATATTACGCATTTTTTTAATATTACAATGAGATTTTCTTTTATTTTAAACTCGTTTATTTATTTTAGTTATTTGGTTTAGATATATTTAGAAAGAAATATACTTTAGTTTCATTCTTAAATTTTTAATTGTTCTCATCACGTGGGTTCCTCAACTATATAAATTCTTTATGCTTTGTAACTATGGTTTAAAGTACCGCCCTGTGCCGTACGGCATGGGGCGGCACGTACCATGCCCCCAAGATGAGGGCACGATACCGGGGGAGGGTCTCGGACCCCCTCTCCTTGCCGCGGCACGCGACGCTCTGCAGTACGAGATAAAGCGGCACGGTGCAGTGTGCCGCAACACAGTGTCGTGCCGGCACTCTGCTGTTTTACCTTTTTTTTTTTGCTTTTTTGCTTTTTGCTTTCTGCTTTTTTTTCTTTTTGTTTTATTTTTTGGGGTATTCGAAATATTTTGGGTATTCCACACTCACCCCCCCTCCTCCCTCCCAAGACATTGCAAATCGAAAATCTACTTGTTAGGTAAGTAAAAAAAATTATAATTTAAATTTTTTTATTTATCAATATATGGGTAAATTTTTAATTTACATAGAAAATCCATATCGCGGGGGCATCGGCCCGAGTGCTCCGCTTCCACCACCGACATCCATTTTTTTGTCAAAAAATTATGTTATCAAAATTTGTCGCACCGCGAAATTTTTGGCTAATTAGGTGAACAAAATCAAATTCAAGAAACAAATTTTGAAGCACATCAAACATAAAATTTTATATTTGCGCTAGAAGATTGAAAATACTGATTAAATTAAAAGCTAAATTAAATCACTTCATACTTAAATTTATTTAACTTATTTGTCATATAATTTATTGCCTAATTTTTTTGATAGATCTACAAATTTTTTTTGAAAAAATTAATTAAAAATTAATTTTTTCAATACTTCTTAAAATAATTTTTTAAAATAATTTTTTAAATTATTTTTTTGTATTTTATAAAAGAAAGACTTATTATATTCGTCAAAAGAAAGAAAGAAAGAAAGATATTTTTGCATTTTAAAATTTCTAACCTTTAAAAATTTTTATTCTGCATTAGGTATAGTTGTAATTTATATACAAAAAAATTTACAAGTATATTAATTGATAAGTATAGTACATATAGCAAATATTCATAATTATTTGATTAAATCTTTCAAAATAACATTATAAGAGTTTATTTGAATAAAAAAAACTAAAATAAGTCCGTGCTAGGCAAACAGTAGCACGCTCCCGTGTCACGGCACTTTAAACCTTGTTTGTAACATGAAGTAGCAATTAATATGTTCCATACTGGGTAGAAGTATAAACAAACAATAATGTAAATTTTTTTGTTTTATATAAAATAAATTCTATGTGATTGGTTGTGCCGATGCATTGACTTCTGTGTTCTTTTTAATCGATGGCTAGCTTTCCTTTATACCGATGGCATGGAACACTATACTACTGCCACAATTGCTTGTTCAATGATGTGCACCATGCTAGAGATGACTTGCTAAAATTGATGCCATCTACAAATAAAACAAATGCACCAAGTTAGATTGTCCCTTTTCCTCCATCTTCAAAGTTGACTTAGACAGGACCAATCATATTTTGTTTAAATTAAATACATGGATGGCCATTAGAAAGAGCATTTTCACTTATCTATATATGTAGTTTCAACCAAGCATCTTCATTTAGAAAGCCGATTACTTCCTTGATTCTAGAATATCCTCTCTATTTTGCACATGCCTCACTACAACATAAGTGGAATCTCCAAGACATGCATAAACCCTTGTGCAGAAAAAATGCTTATTAAACAAATCAAGGTGAGTGGCACTTTGACGTCAACTCATATGAAACTTCAGGACCAGTTGATGTCATTGCCATTTGTCAACGAGGCTTCTGTCATGATGATTCGAGTAGAATTAGTGTTTAAGCCTACGATGCGGTCAATCTAGCGTTAGAGTTCCAAAGAATAAACGTTATTCAACCAAGCTAAACCGAAAATCTGTTGTATTTAGTAATTTTTACAATCGGCGGGGGAAATTTTCAGGCGGTCATAACTTTTCGCTCGAGTGCCCGATTTCAACATGCAACTCCAATTCGGAAAACACTTTTTGAGATCTATGCGTCGAAGACAAAGCCGTTTTGGTGACGTTGGAACCTAAATTCAACTATTTTGGCTTCTGTTTTTGTATTTTAGATTATTTTTGAAAAGTTTTGTATTTTTTCTATTTTGGTCCAATTGTTTAGTTATTTCTGATCAGATTAGGTACATATTAGAATTTATTATCTTTTTTTATAGTAGGATTCATATATCACCTCTATATATAGGCGTGACCTTCGGTTACTGCTGTAACGGCCCCAATAGTCCCACATCGGATGGGATACTGATTCTGATCAGTTTATATGAGACACACATGCTAGTATTAATAACTAGGCATAAGCATTTTGGGCCGGTTCTTTGGGTCCAACGAGTTATTATTGCTACCGGGTCGGGTCATTGCATTTGGTATCAGAGCCGAATACTAACTGGAAGTGCGAAAACTAAGTGCTACACCGGACTAAGTGCTATACCAACGGGTTTGGTGGGAGCCACCTCTTGAACACGTTTGAGCCACCTCTAGAATCTCACATCGCCTGGTAATTCTGATCCTGGTCTGTCTACTTGTGATCTGGTTTAAACCCGACGAGGATGTCATGGTTTAAACAGGGGGAGTTTGTAACGCCCCATTAGTCTCACATCGGATGGAATACCGATTCCGATCAGTTTATATGAGGCCTACACGCTAGAAATAATAACTGGACTTAAGCATTTTGGGCTGGTGGTTTGGGCCCAATGAATTATTGTTGCTGGCGGATCGGGTCGTTGCAATTGGTATCAAAGCCGAATACCAGCAAGAAATGTCAGAGCTAAGTGTTATGCGGGGCAAAGTGCTACACCAACGGGTTTGGTTGGAGCCACCTCTTGAATCCATAGTTGCCACCTCTAGAATCTCACATCGTCTGGTAATTCTGGTCCTGATCTGTCTGTCTGTCTGTCTGTCTGGGTTTGGACCTAACAACGACGTCAGGGTCTAAATAAGGGGAGTTTGTAACGCCCCCAATAGTCCCACATCGAATGGGATACTGATTCTGATCAGTTTATATGAGGCCTCGCATACTAGTAATAATAATTGGACTTAAGCACTTTGAGCCGGTGGTTTGGGCCCAACGAGTTATTGTTGCTAGCGAATTGGGTCATTACAACACATTGAATGCTGAGATTACGCATTGAATTTCTGGTAGTAGATCCATAATCAAAAAAGTTTTTGTGATTGTTCCAGAAGAAATGAAACAAAAGATACGGTAGAACTAGGACAGTTATTATATGAGGTCTACCCTTATGTAATAAGTTTTTTTCTCATTTATCCCTTTATTTCTGTCCTTATTCTTCTTTCCTCTCAACGCGACTTAGGCCTGCGTCATCCTACCTGCATACACCTTCATTACTCTAGGAGACATCTAGCTAATATTATCTTCCTACCTTTGTAAAAGCTAATGTGTAAAACCTTTAATTAGGGTGTAAAACACTACAGAAAATCAGGAAAAGTGAAAAATAAAGTATACAAGTGATTTATAAGGTTCAGCTTTAAAGCCTACCTCTTTAGGTGAAAATAGAGCAAAGACCTTACCATAATTGAACTTGGAAGTAGAGAAGATGTATCAAAGCATTTGTCAATTTGTGATGTCCTACTTTCTAGATGGTCATCCATCCTGGAGCTACTCTAGCCCTAGCACGCTTAACCCTCTTAACCTCTTAAGCATAACCCAAAATGTTATAACTGGGTTACAAGGTTTAGTATTATTATATCTAATATATACGACTATTTCAAATTCTAAGGGTGTTTCATTCATCTCCCTTTTGAGATCTGATGTCCTCGTCAAGCTCAAACACACTCACAAGCACCAGACGATGTAAGACTTGTTTTGCTAGCCTTAGCCGATCTTGTGGGGAACTGCGCTTCACCAAGTCAACTAGGGAGTCGCACTCTACCCACTGTAAGACCCTAGCTTACCCGAAATCCTAGCTCAGTCGAAACTCATCTCATACTTTCTACTGGTTATTAGTTTTGATATCAATCATGATGCCTCGCTTCCCAAGAAGGTTACCTATCCTAGAACTACTCTAGTCTTAGAATGCTTAACCCCCTTAACCTTTTGATAACCACTACCCAAAATGATATAGTTAGGTTAAGATGTTTAGCCCTATTATATCAAATATATATGACTATTTCAAATCCTGGTGGTGTCACATAATTAAATCCTCTTATGTATCAGTCTATTGTAAAATTTTCACTTGATCAAGGACTTATTTCTTAGAAACCTCTAGATCTTGTATTCCAAAATACTTAGCAAATTCAAGAAAATGTTTTTAACAATACATTAAATGTCAACAATGGAATAACTTAAGAAAAACTTATAAATATCCAAACAATTTAATATTGTGGAGCTCCATGCACGCAATCTCTCTTTTACCCACTCAACTTCCTTACATCGCAAACCTCAAGAAAGTTACCTTTCAATTTTCGTTCCAACTTACTTTTTAGTTGGGTTGCAACATGAAGGGTAGATTTAAGAATTCAAGATAAATCTAAAATCTCCTCATAGGTTTTAATTCATCGTCTTATTCTCAAGCATGCCAAAAGGATACATGTGTGCTATTTATTTGCCAAAGAAATTCATGCGATGCTTGAACCCGGCATTGGATTCTCTTGAGTATCAATCCTGCTCGCAACTACATATTTTTAGATTCTTGCTTCGGATACCTCTACTTTTATACCAATTGTTCTCTTTTGAGGAAAAGATAGCACGCTACCTGCTTCATTCATTGGAATAGTAAATTAAGCAACATGAGTGGGGCAACACAGGCCTCGAAGGGGGCGGAAAAAAAAAACTAACGGTTACAGCGCTGCTTTTATACCAATTATTGAAACCAAAGATCATAATTCACAGAGTAAAATGATCAATGATCTATACACACATTGAAAGGGTGAAGCAGGTGTTAAAATTTGAAGAGTACTCTAAGAGAGAACATTATATATGTTCTCGACACCTAAAAACACATAGCTCATGTACAACAAATCTCACATAAAGACCAAAATAGCTGAAAAATCTACAAAAAAAAAGAAGAGAAAACGTAGTATTGATTTATGTGGAAATTCTAATTTTGGGGGAACAACCACATAACAAGTTAATCTCATATTATTGGCCCCACAATCTGATGGTAGCTAAAGAAACGCATTCTCTCCCAGTAAAAGTGTTGAGTTAGCCACATTAGGCTCATTTTTATTTGGGGCTTGTTAGTAGGGCTATGTCGTTTGGTAAAGCCAAATCTCTCCAATATTATGTATCTTAACCTATGAATTTGGACTTCCCACTTGTAGTCTTTGGATCATGCTTCTTTTGATATATGGCCTCATAGTTGCTAGCTTATTGTCTTAGAGGCTGAAGCCGGGTGATTAGATAGGTGAGATTAGAGAAGTAGGCAGTAAAAAAGGTAGGAGAAAAGGGAGGAAATCTTAGAGCTTTGTCTAATCCTAATCCTATCAAATAAAAGGTGAGACTTTCTTACGAGGTATGGTTTACACCATTTGGGTAAAGCTAAAGGTTATAGGAGCTGTTTTTGTGCCTTAGAGTGCAGATAATATATCTCCTATTATAACTCTCTTTTAATCTTCAAGTTTATAGCGAAAGCTTTGCAGATGATATCTCTCTATTATAACTCTTTTTTAATTTTCAAGTTCATAGTGAAAGCTTTTTTTTCATAGATATAGGTATAGTCGAATCACGTAAATTCTTATATTCCTATGGTTTTCTTTATTTTGTATAGATACTCTTAAGTTTACACTCCATTTGAATGCTTGTAGCAAGTAGTTTGTGATAATGTCCACCAAGCGTTTGTGAAATATCATCAATAGCTTTCACCCTCATTTTGCATGAAAAAGCTTTCTCAATCAGCTATAATTCAATCCAAGCTTCATCTAAAGCTTCACCTGAATCTTTTGAGTTATGTTACTCTTTAATAAGTTACGCCTAGGAAATATTGACACCAAAATCTTTCTGAAAGCTTAAAAGACTAGCCAAGAGATAACGAGTGTTTGAAGAAGGTCAGCATATGCTGTAATGGAGATTTTTTAGGTTTTCTTTCTTAGGTCTCTTAACCTAGGTGAACTATGTTTCCACAATTATGCATTCTTTTCTAATTCAGGTTCAAGTCAAATAATTTTGAATCATGGTTAAACTGGCTAATTAAGGTCCTCAATAAAGGTGGTTATCAATAAGACAGTAAAAGTCAAATAACTATGGAGCTAGGATCATTTCAAATTTCAATTTGCTTTTGGTTTGGGTCACTTGGGTTCAATTTGTTTAGTTTTATATCACCATGGGATTAGAAACAATCAGGATTAACTTATTTTGTATTTCGAGTCACTTGAATTCTCATAGCATCATGTTTTAGGTTACTCTAAATTAGGTTGGTCAGTACTCGGTTGTTCAAAATTACGTATTGTTTAAGTCTCGAGATTCTTGGTTTTGGATTCTCTTACTCCCTCAAAATTCAGGTTTTTAGGTTCCCTTGGATTTTGGATCTTCTCATATTCACAATGTAAGATTTTTTAATTTCACTTGTCCTATTTCTTAGCTATCTTAGATTTGAACCTTTTGAAATTTCAAATGCTTAATTTCGTCTATATGTAGGTTTTTAACCATTTTGATTTCATCTTGTCTAGGTCATTTGGGCCTTACTTTAGTTTGTTTTAATTTATCTTCGATTTTAGGATCAATTAGTNATCTTCCTTATCTACCATCTCCTCGTACTCGGTATACTCTGCTTTGAACGACTGGGGCAGAGTGTATACCATATTCACATCGCTGGACCTTCGTCAACTGATTTTTCCTGTATTCTCTATTTCTTTTCTTCACTCCTTTGCCGTCTCAGCAGAGGAGTCGCTTTCCATTCGCGCCTTCCTTTCCTTGGGAGGCCATCTTTCTCGCTTAATAATTGTCTCGAGAGAGGCTATTTTCTCCTCTAGCTCTCTCCGAGTTATCTTCTCCTCCGGCTCGGCCGTAATTGGTCGTTCTATCTTCGACTTTAGCGATGAACCGCCCGCTTCGTGATCATTCCGCATCGGACAAAAGGGATGTTGTGGTTCATTGGGTAGTCTCCATACGTTCAGTCTTATCCTTTTTGCTTCTTCATAGTGCTACCTTGCCTCGGCTTGCAATCTCTGCTGCTGACACTTTTGTGTTTTTATTAACATCGGCCCTTACCATTTGGCCGATGGTTTGGCTTCGTGCCATTGATCAATTAGCACATTCGCCGGTACTTTCACCGTTCTTAAATGGTTTCTCAAAATTTCTCTTCTTTCCCATGGCCTCGGCCACAGTTGTATGCCGAGCTCATTGACTAATCTCCGACCGAGGAATTCTATATCCCCCTCGGTCATTCCCTCAAACTCTAGTTCTGGTCTCGGCCTAGCTTGATGTTGCCAGTGCGGCCGATACCCTGAAAATCTCTGTTTTGAGCCGAATGATTTTTCTGGATAAGTCCATCGGCTGTTGTGTTCCTCTCTCCTGCAGTTGTAATAGTCATTCAAAACTTTTTGCATCAACAAGTCTTTCTTATTTTTCACCGAGTCTACTTCGAGCTTGGACTCGTTGGAGGCTTCATTTGAGCCATCCTCTGATTTGTTGTCTCCTTTGGGAATAGTATAGGGATGCAGAGTGGCTACGATTAGTGACCCTCGAAGTTTACGCCCTTCGACTGAATCAAGCGATTCGGCTGATGAGGGATCGGATCAGCCGAGTCCGAAAGCCTTCACTATGAAACCGGTTCGGCTGAATGAGCCGAATGTACGAACTGCACAAAGACTAGGGTCGGCCGAAGAGCCGAATGGATGAAAAACACAGTGACTGGTTGGGTGAAAGAGCCGAATGCCTTAATATATATTGAAAATGACTTGCGAAAATAGAACAAAGGTTGAGTGTGCCTGAAGGCATACAGACTCAGTTGATCTGGCTTAGTTCTACTCCTAAGGAAATACAGTAAGTGCTGAAAAATAAAGGATTACAAGTAGACTATTCCTAGAAAATGCGAAGAAATTGCAGAGAAAATAAAGGTGGTCTTCTGTTCTCGGGGAAAAGACCTCCTTTCAGGGCGTTATTTGCCTATTTATAACGCACCCATGTTGATCAGTTATTTTTTACCCATGATCGGCCACTCTTTATTTTTCGAGGCCACTTCCAGCAGATCGGAACCGCTTGTAACCGCTTGCAGTTACTATAACTTCCTTCAGTTATATGCGGTGCTTCTTCTGATGCTCCTGGTGTACAGAAAAATTTCTACTCTTAAGGAACAGTTGGGTGGAGTACCGGTGTACCACCTGGCCACGCCTTATTGGCCTAACATTACCTTACATAACCTTGGCTTCTATAATTATCTATATCTACATTTATTGGTTATTATATGTTTAATCCTTTAGTGTTCATTTTGGACATCCCATTTAAATCCTTAATACTTGAAAATAGAAATATCAACAGTAAGGGCATTTTTTTAAGGGTTAATTTCATACAGGTCCCTGTAAACATGGTGAATAGCAGATATATCCCCACAAAGTTCAACTTTCATAAGTTATCCCTGCAAAAGTCCTAATGTATTCAGATATGTCCCTCTGGTTAGGATCTGTTAGAGAACTGTTAATAACAGTAAAGTTGTGAAATCACAAATTCGCCTTTGCCCTCTTCATCTTCCTCTTCCTTTTCAAGCTGTGGGAGCAGATGGCGGCGGCGACGGCGACGGCGACCTTACGGAGCTTGTCGGGGTTGCGACCAACGAGGACGAGGAAGAGACGGAAGGCGAAGTCACGGCTGATGCCGTCGGAGGCTCCCGTGATGACGGCCCACGTGGGCACCACAACGGCGGCGACGATCGGATCATCGACGACGACAACAAAGAAGAAGAAGAATGAGGAGAAAAGGATAAGGAAAATGAGAATACGAAGAAAAAGAGGAAGAAGAAGAAGCAAGAGAGGAAGATGAAAAGGAAGAAGAAAAAGAAGAAAAAGAAGCAGAAGAGGAAGAGGAAGAGGAAGAAGGGTAAAAATATCATTTTACCTTATTAACTGATCATGGTTAACTATTTTAATAGTGGTTAACTAGATTTCTCTAACGGAAATTAACGGCAGGGACATATCTGAATACATTAAGACTTTTGCAAGGATAACTTATAAAAGTTGAACTTTGCAGGAAAATTTCTGCTATTCACTATGTTTGCAGGGACCTGTATGAAATTAACCTTTTTTTTATCATAGTTACATTATGCATATGCCAAATTTGACATCTTAGCTATATTAGTTGGAACCTAGCTCATTATACTTACCTTATACTAAAACTTATTTATTCTATTTGTAAAATCAAAACAACAAAAAATAGATTCAGAAAAATACTTAATGCAGAAAAAAAAAGATAAAGAAAAAGCACACCGGTAATCCGGTATTTACGTGATTCGACCAACGGCCTACATCCACGGACGAGGACGGAGCAAATACTTTATTAATGTCGAAAACTTGAATACAAGGAAGATCTCTCAACAGACCAAACTTTAATTTAATCGGAAACGCCGAAATCCATATCCATACGAGCGACTCCAAGATGGCTCGGCTTAATTAATGCTACGGCTCCTCATGACCGTACGGAACACCAAAAACATGAGGCTCGTGGTTCTCTCCAAGCAACCGTATGACTCAAGGGACTTAATTAATTAGCACGCCACAGGACACCGACGGGAGCACCAAACTCTTAATTAATTTGCATGACTTCATTAAAGTCGCACCGGCTTCATTAACTTGGCCGTGCTATGCATATATAATGCATAACTCCTAAACACAAGTCCAATTCTAACTCGGTTAGAATTAGACTCCTACTTATAATCCATATAGGCCAAGTTAAATCTAAATTATATTTTATCCTAATTAGATTAGAATTTACCATCAATTTAGATAACTACAAATCTAAACCAAATTTAATACTATTACTTGGATTCCAATCTTTGAGCTTCGGCGATGTATATTATGGTACTTTCAGAGTGTGGTTTGGTTGTGGTTGTGGTTGTGGTAGTGGTGAGGTGAGGAGAGCTGTGAAGTGTTGAGTGAGTTGCAGTGATGCGGACTTGCTGTGGGACCATGTCTAGAGCCCAACATGTATTTTGTGCAACATGTATTTAGAATCCGAATGGTGGGTTCGAGTTGGACCAGTTGATATTGTGAAGTTGAGCTAAGATAGGGATATGGTGAGTTATTGCATGCCAGTTTAGTAAACCAATGAACAGGGACCTAACCTTCAGCGTGATTTTCGGATAGATCGAATCCCGAAGAGTCATATTCTGAGAATAGTAGATACAAACAAGTTGTCGAATGGCTAGCATGGAATGTTTGACTATAATATACTAGAGTTGGCTGAGATAGTATCAGTAAAGATAAATAACAAAGCTACAAGGCATATATTATGGCCGTTATTTTGGAGTGACATATAAAACAAAGATAGGAGGTATTTCTAGTAGCTTAGGGTGGAGTTCAGCTGGTACTCATGTATTGTATTAGTGTTAAATATATGGATACTCTGATAACTGTGGATCTCTGTTGATTCTTTATTGTTTATTATTACTTATCCCTGTAGACGTAGACTTTTTCTTAGCTTATTACGGTATCTATATATTAACATAATTTTATTAATTGACTACTTGAGGTAGTTTTTTATTCACCTGGGATTGTCCTTCAGCTTTGTTTTGCTAGCTGAGTACGAGGTATTTGAGATGTCTACTGGTTGAATTCTAGAGAACGTAGCTGGAGAGCCACAGCGTGAGTGACACTAGGAATTAGTATTACTTCAAGTAATAGTATTCGTGTTTGTTTAACATACTTGTAAATATGCATTTGGGTCTATATCTACTCCCTTATTCCTGCAAATTTGGGAGTTTGGGGTGCGTTCCTTTTGTGAGTACTTGTTATTAAACTTTGTTATCCTATTTAGAACTGTTGGTGACTAATTGTAATTGTGTGTTTGTTTATCTCGCATAATTATGAGGCTTGAGCCTAAAAGGAGCACAAATTCATATTTGTGAGGTGTATCGGTTGCCGATAAAAAGGTCTGGGACGTGACAATTTCCATTTCTTTGATTGAGCTGGACCAAGCTAGTGGGCCAACTGCGGCTAGCAGTGTTTGTACATAACACTGAACTTGAAATTTATCACAGAAGAGCATGCACATAACAAGGTGAGTAAGTGGTTTTGCATTAAAATCAAGAATAATGTAAATTAATTAGCGAATATAGAAGAAAATTCGAGCATAAAGAAGTATTATAAGTTGTTGGATTGTCCTCGTACCGAAATGAATACGTCAGATGGTAAGGCATTATTGGGTGCCTTTCCTTTAAATTTCAAAAAAAAGAAAGAAAAGTAAGAATAAAGAAAAATTAACCCTACTCGAATACCAATCTAGCTCGAGGCATGAGAACTAAGAGATTCCTCCAAAAGTTTCTATAAAAGACCAATCTCTTATTCCTAACGAACTTAGTAAAAGAACCTCTCCAATAAAGACACCCGCACAATAATAGATCAATAGGCATGCAAAACGAACATCATGCATCATAGTTATCTTGTCAAATCAAATTACTAGATATGGACAACTATTCTTTAAAAAACTAGCAAAATCAAAGAAATTTCAATGCATCTTAAAAGGTGCATGGTCATAAACCATGAAAGAGGGAACCTGCTTGCTGCCGAGAAGTCAATATGGAAGGTGAACTGCTGCAGTTCATCTTATTCCACTAACGAATTTTAAGTTTGTTTACCCTTCCTTTGTCATTCTCCTAATGTAGGGTTCTATGACCAATTTAAACATAATTAGCACAATTTGCATTCATCATCTTACAATCATAGGGCTACATTACCTATGGCAAAATTCCCAAACTTATAACGAAATTATCTAAACTTTAGGAAAATCACATAAATCGTACTTTCTCTTAATTTAAATTTCCATGCTTAGAAACTGTTGAAAAACCTGAAAAAAAAGGAAATAAAATAGTCATATAACATATCCGATTGAACCTTCTAATCAATATTTGCAACTTATTGTGCCCAAATCATTGGTTTAAAATGTTTAAGGCAAAACCACTGGTACGAATGAGTTAGTTCATGTATACCGAAGTGTCGCCATATGCTGTCCAAAATAGGACTGTTGAACTATGACAACCTCCCTTTAGGCTTCAATATTCTCGTACAGCTCACTCCTAATCTCCTATTAATACAAATCCATATCAGTTTTTTAAGGTACAATGCACACATAACTGCTTGCCTTTTTTACAAAACCAAAGGTAAAGATGAACAATCAGCTAGCTCACATGAGAGTACCACTAGGGAGTGACTCTGATACTGTACGTAAAACATCAGTTTTGTCCATCAATATTAGCACCTTGTTAACCTAAACTACTAACCAAAAATGCCAAGTTGCTAGTACTTACGAGCTATTCTATACATACCAAAGTTTATTCCCTACTGTATCTAATTATGGACTATATATAATAAGTTAAACTCAAATATCGTTGCTTAAGTTTTTCACCTTGTAGGGCAATTGCAAGGACAACTTTTTATCCAACTAGGGTTCGTGGAGAGCTACAACCTCCCAAGAGATTGCTTTGGACCCCTGCAATAGTGCTCGTGGAGAGCTACAATCTCCCAAGAGATTGCTTTAGGATGTGGCAAAAATAAATATAAAACAAAAAAAAAAAGAAGCAAAGCTGCTGGTTTGAAAGGAGAGAATAAAAAATAAGGTTGAGTAGGCCCTCAACTCTTATTTATACTTTACACAACCTCAGGGAGCATATCAAGTTCTTTGATCACCCAGTGGGAAGATCAATTGCAAGCAGCCATTGTAGCACAAAAAGCTAAGTGAATTTATGCTCTTTTGGACTGTTTTAACCTTGAATTGACAAAGTTAGATTTGTAAGTCAGTAGCAGAGAGAGGATCTAAGCTCCTTAGAGATTTAAGCTACTCAAGGTCACTAATATGCCCAAAAATAAAGTTTTGTGAATTTGGAAGTGAGATAGTTCAAAACTCCCTAGTTTCCAGAGGGTTCTGCTATTCAAACCATGGATTAAGGTCCAGATCAAGACCTTGGCGGGTTTGGACAGCTTCGATGACTATTTCAAGCCATACAACCCAATTAACTATATACTTTTATATGCATTTGCTTCGCTATTTGCTTAAGATACTCATGTAATGCAAAAAACTACTCCTATGAGTTCAGTAAAAATAGTCCCAAAAAATAATTCTCATTGAATAAGAAGTTTCAATACAAATAGAAATTGTTAGCCCAACTGAAAGTAGAAACATCTCAAATGCTAAGAAATTGGTTAATCAAATTCCTTAAAAGTCACACTTCCATTAGATATAATTTGAAGTCTTAACTATCAAGACTATTGATTAAGCAATTTGACATCTTCAAACTGGCTGCTATTATAGGCCTTCTAGACTTTGACAAAATTGCTAACTAGATTTAGTGGTTTATGACTTCATTGGGTAATAATGTTTCTCCTTGATTCTGATGATTCTATGGTGTAAAATAACTAACAATGCTGCAATAATCGTCTGATGGTCCGGTATATACCATATAAACTAACACACTAACCCAATTAGGTTTAAGAAAAGCCAAAGAAAACCCAATGTCCACAATATGATTTGATGAGGAAGTCTAATGTCCACATTATGATCAAACTGCATTTGTAAAATCTTTAGCTCCGCAATGGTGAAGTTAGTTAGATATATAGTGGGTATTTGATTGCATAGATGTTTTGTATTAGTATGTCAAAGGAGTCGATAAAGCCATGTTAATTAGAGTCCTAAAAGGTCTCGTATATGAAAGAGAGAAAGGTTTGTCTATTCTAGAACTTCAGTAATAAGAGGCAGAAGGCCCTTGCTCGAGTGCAGCGGTGGTGGTAGGATGATTGACCCATCAATAATCTCCTAGAGCACTTTGAAGTTAACACAGGTCAGCAAGTTAGGACAGAAGGATCAACGATAATTGACATCAATAAAAGCAACCTCACTTCTTTGCCTTTAAACGAAAGATACCTGCTTAATGCCACTTCCAAAGCATCTTTTACTTGATGTCATGAGAGCTAGAATAATAAATCATATTACTTGATGTTAACCATGATAAGAACAACTGGATCCAAGGATAGCAAGAATAATACATCACACTACTCGATGTTAACCATGATAAGAATAACTGGATCTAAGGATAAGAATCACACTACTGGATCATGATAGCAAGAATAATAAATCACACTATTTGATGTTAACCATGATAAGACTAACTAGATCTAAGGAGATACAACAAAATTTAATAATAACATTGTCTCTTTGTCGATTAACAAAGATAGAAGCTAAAAAATTCATATAAAGTGCATTGAATGTTCTCCACATTTTTAGATAATCTCGAATGAACATATAAGTAACATTCACAAGCATACAAACTCCATGAACCTCTACCTCCGAGACTAAGGTTTCACATTTTTAGCCATTTCTTTAAACATATTTTTATCTGTATGATTTACTTTAATTACATAATCAACTTCCTCCATGATCTGATGCACGCTCAAACTAGATTGTCACCACTTTCACAAAAAAGTTGATTATAAAGAATATTGTATAATGGTGCTTTAACGCTCACAGTTCGATAGACAATTCTACTTGAATATCCGATCATCTATGACTAACTCAAAAAAAAAAATCCGAACTCTCTTTCCGAACTTGACAAAATGGCTTTCATTTATCAAAACAAGAAAACAACATGGATTTCTTTCATTTTGTCAAAGAGAGACCCTATCAAGTTTTTTTCCCTTCAAATTTACTGACTTATACTTCTTGACCTACCAGTCAAGTCAAGATCTCTTCAATTATATCTCCTTTCTCTCGTTACACTTCACAATCACCTATCTCTTGTGTGCCTCAGTGGAGGCAAATTAACTCGGAGAAATCATCTTGCATTGACCTAGCAGTACTAACACATATTTGCCACGTTTGTGCCATGCATTTTAAGGTCTAAGATCCAGCTGAATATTTTGAGAGTACTTTTTTGGGTGCCAATGAGAAAACTAGCTCAAAAGCATCCCCAAAAAAAATACTTGAGCTCTAAAATTTTCACCAGCAGTGGCATCACTTTCATTCACTAATACTTTAAGATTTTTAAGAGGAGAATATGATTATTGCTACAAACATGCGGGTGTAGAATTAAAACTCCTAATTATGCAATATAATTTCACATGACAAAATATGTAATTGCACTTCACAAAGAACACAGTAAAATTAAAAAAGCAAAAATTATGTTTCAAGTTTTTCTACTTTTATCCCTTGATGGTTTGCCACTAAACATAGCACAATCTATACCACTAAGGCATATCTAGTTACCAGAAAGTTGACTTCCGCCAAAAATTGAAATCCAACGAAAATTCAGCTCTCAACTATATTGTCCTTACTTTATTATCTTCAAATCTAAAAAGATCAATTGCAAGGATTTAAGTGCCCATCGACACGGGTCATATTTACGGTGCCCCATCATGCCAACAAGATATCGATACGATATCTTTGAATTAGTAAGTAATTTTCTTAATAAAATTCAAAAAAATTGATAAAGATACAGAATAAACAGTTAGGATATTTTGTTGTTGAAGAAAATAAATATTTCATATCATTATATATCGGCACACATGTATTTTTTGCGATCAGCATGCATCGGCACCGCACCTCCCGGCACGCACCGTGCTGCCGGCGAGTTTCTGGCACAATTCCGTGCAACGGCACTTGAATCCTTGATTAGTTATGTAATTTACATTGCCACCACTAAAAAAACTTTTATAAAAAGCATCAAATCAATATTAAATGTCCATCTAAGTGAATCTAACTTCTATCTGTTAACCAGAGCATCAACGAGAATGAAAATAAAGATGAGCATGCACTTAAAATGTATTGAAGCTCTTGAGTGATAGCTATGCGTGCTAAAGACACCCCACTTTTCAAGAGAGACATCTATTTTGGAACTACTCTATCTCTAACACACTTAATTCTTCTAACCTTCTGGGCCTAACCACCACCCAAAATATTGTGACTGGGTTAAGAGGTTTAGCCTTATTATATCTTATATATAAGACTATTCCAAATCCTGAAAGTATCACATTTCTCCCTCCTTTAAGCCTTGACGTCCTCGTCAAACTCCAACACGCTTACAAGCACCAGGTGATTTGAAACTCGTCTTGTTAGTCTTGTCATCTAAACCTTAGTTTAGCTTGTCATTCACAATCCTGACTTAGTCTATTATTCAGACTTTGGCTCGAGACTCCTCTCATACTGACTGTGACACCTCACTTTCCAGCGGGATCGCCCATCCTAAAATTACTATATCCGTATCACGCTTAAACCTTTTAACCTTTTGGGTCTAGTAACCGCCCAAATGCAATTACTATGTAACACCCTAATAGTTCCATATCGGATGAAAAAATAATTTTGATTGGATTATAAAAGGCCTTGCACGCTAGTAATAAAAAATTGGGATTAAGCATTTTGGACCGGTTGTTTAGGTCCAACGAGCTATTATTGCTAGCGAGTCGGGTCGTTACAATTGGTATCCGAGTCGAATACTAGCCGAAAATGTGAGAGCTAAGTACTATGCGGGGCAAAGTGCTAGACCACGAGTTTGGTAGGAGCAATCTCTAGAATCTCACATCACTTGTAATTCTAATCAATATGTCTGTGATCTGGATTTGGACAGTCTGTATAATAACTGGGCTTAAGCATTTTGAGCCGATGGTTTAGGCCCAACGAATTATTATTGCTAGCAGATCGGATCGTTATAATTAGTATCAGAGTCGAATATTGGCCGAAAGCGTGAGAGCTAAGTGCTATGTGGGGCAAAATGCTACACCAACAGGTTAGGTGGGAGCCACCTCTTGAACTCGTAGAAGCCACCTCTAGAATATCATATCGCCTGATAATTCTAGTCTAAATGTCTCTAATCTGAGTTTGGACCCGATGAGAACGTCAGAATCTAAACAGAGGGAGTCTGTACCACCCCAATAGTCCTATATTGGATGGAAAAATAATTCTGATCGAATCCTAAGAGGCCTTGCACGCTAGTGATAAAAACTGAGCTTTTAAGCATTTTGGGCCGATTGTTTGAGTCTAACAAGTTATTATTACTAGCAGGACGGGTCGTCATAATACACCCAGAATCCGTAAGGCATAACAAATACCGCATACCTGCTAAAATAGCAAATATATAAGGCTACAAAACCCGACAAAGAAATAGACATGAAGATAGTCACAAAAATTCGCTAAATAACACGGAACAGAGAAGAGAACATAATGGGAATAAATAAATCTCGATGACAAACTATAACTAGCATTCACTCGATCCTGCTCCCGCCCAGCAAAACCGTCACGAAATCTGGGTAAGCAACCATACACCACATTAGTCGGATTAAATATATAAAAAAAAGACTAAATGCTCTCAAGTAAAACTTTTATACAAAAATACAATTTAAGCGACTGATTTTTCTTTCAAAAAAATTCAAAAAATAAAAATTATCAGAGTTTTCAAATCCATATTAGATATAAAAATTATAAAATAAGACAGTGCTTTTTTTTTGAAAATAGACAGGGTTCAAAAAAAATGTATCCATCAATTAACTACATAAAGTGAACTGTTGGCGAGGTCAGAGACACCCGTAGGTGCAAATACAGAATAGAGGCACCCGAAGATGCATATACAGAACAGAGACACCCGAAGGTGCATATACAAAACAGAGACGCTCAAATGCGCAAATACAAAACCCATAATCGTATCATCAATTACATACAAAAATTCTTTCCCAACCTTGCAATTATTTGAGATCCCATAATGACATTTCTGCCTATTTTGTTCTCTTCTCCGTACCGCATAATTTAGTGAATTTTTGTGACTATCTTTCTATCTATTTTTTTCGATTTTGTAGCCTTACATATTTGCTATTCTAGCAGGTATGAAGCATCTTTTATGCCTCGGGTTTAGGGCGTGATAGAAAAATAATATTAAAGCCGAATACCAGCTGGAAATGTGAGAACTAAGTGTTACGCGGGACAAAGTACTACACCACGGGTTTGATAGGAGCCACCTCTTGAACCCATATGAGCCACCNTATGCCTCGGGTTTAGGGCGTGATAGAAAAATAATATTAAAGCCGAATACCAGCTGGAAATGTGAGAACTAAGTGTTACGCGGGACAAAGTACTACACCACAGGTTTGATAGGAGCCACCTCTTGAACCCATATGAGCCACCTCAAAAATCTCACATTGCTGGTAATTATTCTTATCTATATGTCTGTGATTTAGATTTGGACAGTTTGTATAATAACTGGGCTTAAGTATTTTGGGCCGATAGTTTAGGCCCAACGAGTTATTATTGCTAACGGGTCAGATCGTTACAATTAGTACAGAGCCAAATACCAGCCGGAAGTGTAAGAGCTAAGTGTTATACGGGGCAAAGTGCTACACCACGGGTTCAGTGGGAGCCATCTCTTGAACCCGTAGGAGCCACCTCTTGAACCCGTAGGAGCCACCTCTATAATCTCACATTGCTGGTAATTTTGATCTATATGTCTATGATCTAGATTTGGACGGTCTGAATAATAACTGGGCTTAAGCTTTTTGGGCCAGTGGTTTGGGCTCAACGAGTTATTATTGCTAGCAGATCGTGTCGTTATATACCAGGTTAAGAAGGTAAGCCCTATTATATGTTACATATAGGACTATTCCAAATTCTGGAGTTATCACAAAAAATAGTTCATGAATTTCCATTGCTCGCTCACAAGCATTTGACAACGAAGATAAAATGTCCCAGTTATAGGCCTAGCTACTTAGGCATCTACAGTAACTTATTATTATTCCTTACTTTATTTTATGTCCTAGGAAAATCACCAAAGGACCATAGTTATCCTGATGACAGCAACATTCCCTCTCTCTCCTCTAGATTATTATCATTTTTAAGAATTTTCAAAGAAACCAGCTATGGTTGAAAAAGCCTAGACTGTAAATTGAGAAGGTAATTACCCTACTTAGTTATTGACCTTATTCGTATTGTCAGAAAAAGCTTGTTAAATAGAACTAGAAAAGATGATACGCTACAAATGTAACAATATAGGTGACAACCTAAACGGCACATCAAGTACGACTTCCCTGAATTAGTTAAAGAGACGCCACGCCACATATCACAAGGAAGAAAAGTTTGCCTTTTATCCTTACAAAGGAGGATAAATTCATTACAAAATTTTCAACCGCCCAAAATAATTTGGGAAGACAGAAGAGTAATTGCATTGCATCAAACAGTATGAAGTTTACGGTTTATCAAAATTTGTCAACGTGATAAACAGTGATGATACAAACTGCAACAAATGCAAAATACATGAAAGAAAAGGAAAAAAAAATAGCATACTCTTCCTACTTAATTTAGAATGCAACTCTACTATACTCTCAATTCACGCAACATACTTTCCTTTATTCGCTGCAGTCATTCTTTAATTAAGTATCAGTTTAGATGAAGCATTTTTTTTTTTGGGACCCAATATAACATCTATATATCAAAATCCATAGTTAATTCTCAGCCGTACTTATTTTATATATAGTTCATCTAAAAAGAACCTGCCAATAAATGCGCTCGCCATCAAAAACAAAAAAATTTAATGACACTCCCAAGTCATGAAAGCAAGAAGCTCTAATGTGGTCGGCTTTTAACTTAGGGTATGGAATGCAACTCTATACTCTCAATTCACGCAGCATACTTTCCTTTATTCGCTGCAGTCATTCTTTAGTTAAGTATCAGTTTAGATGAAGCATTTTTTTTACGGGACCCATTATAACATCTATATATCAAATCAAAATTGATAGTTAATTTTCGGCCGTACTTATTTTATATATAGTTCATCTAAAAAGGCCTGCCAATAAATGCGCTCGCCATCAAAAACAAAAACATTTAATGACACTAGCTCCCAAGACATGAAAGCAAGAAGCTCTAATGCGGTCGGCTTTTAACTTAGGGTTGATTAAAAATATATATGTTTGTTTGGATGCGATGAGAAAGAAATATCTAACTTGATTCGAGTGATTAGTATGTTTGATACATGCAATGCAGCAACTTCCATAATATCATATGCTTGGGTTTATAACTTCTCCACATAAAGCTATATCTAGAGACTAAAATCAGCTTTAAAATTGCGAATAACGTTTTTAATATACATTAATTAATGAAGTATGTGACTGGATGACCAAAAAAAGACTCCGGCAAAAATGCACACCAATCTATGAATCAAAATGAATTTGAAAATTATAAAACAAAAGGTACAAGATGTACAATTTACGTACAAACTTTAAAAGTAGATATAAAAGGAAACAGGAGGAGACCTCACATTTGTAGTCCTATTTCCATTTTCGTTTTAATAGCTGGGCACCTTCTTTCTTTCTTTCTTATTCTTTCTTTGCTATGATAAATAGTTAGTCTTCTTCTTTTTTTTTCTTTTGTTTTTATTACGGGAACCTTACCCAGTGGGTCTAGAACACTGTATATAGTTGTACTGGGAACAATTCTAGAGAAAAATCAGTAAAGTGTAAAACAACAGGGCTCGAAATCCTCCGTTCTTGTTTATGATGATGATCCTTACTGGTTATTTTGCAAGAAAATGTAGTGAAAACGAACCGAAAACACAATTCAAAACGGTGGATTCGATCAACATGAAGTGGGGACAAATCAAAGATCATTTCAAGAATCTCCTTAAGAGCAAAAGACAAAGAGCTAAGAACTTTGTCGGCGAAGAAAGATCGGCGGCGATATCGAACAAGAAACGGCGAAAGAAATTAAGATCGATCGGTCGATCGATACCGTTCAATGATTAATTCAGTACTGATCTGAAACAGCTTCAAGAGCCCAGCCCGCAGATGATTTTGTCCCCAAACCCTATATCAATTTTGTATGGAGGAGGTTCGCGAGCGATCGCCGCGGGGTTTTGTCGTCTTNGATACCGTTCAATGATTAATTCAGTACTGATCTGAAACAGCTTCAAGAGCCCAGCCCGCAGATGATTTTGTCCCCAAACCCTATATCAATTTTGTATGGAGGAGGTTCGCGAGCGATCGCCGCGGGGTTTTGTCATCTTTCGATGGAATCTAAAAAGGATTCACAAGAAATGGAAGAATTGAAAGAGATCTAGAGAGAGAGAGAGAGAGAGAGAGAGAGAGAGAGAGAGAGAGAGAGAATGGAACCTGGAGCTGGAGAATTCGTAGAGCTTTCCGCGAGGGGAGAAGACGATGAGGGCGACCTCGGCATCGCACAGCACGGAAAGCTCGAAGGCCTTCTTGAGCAGGCCGTTGCGCCGCTTCGAGAAGGTCACCTGCCGGCTGGTCGCGTTCTCTATCCGCTTTATCTCCGTCTTCCCCCTCACCATCCTCTCAGCTCCCTCCTCCTCCCCCCAACCCAACAATCGAACCTCCAGCAATCCCTACACACACACAACCGAGAAAAAAGAAAACCAAAAAGGAGAGCTAGCTAGACAAAACTAGAAATAATTGAAAGGACGGATGGATGGAGAAGAAAACGAGATCCGGAACAGGAGATCGTACCAAAAATGGCAAAAGACGGGGAGAGAAGAGGGGTGGAGTGCAGAATGGGGAATTTTTTTGGTCCAAAGAAGGGAAACCCTTATTTGGAATGCGACTGGGAACCACAAAGAAGAATACTCCTTTCCTTATTCGTCCCTTGTTACTAAACAAACGAAATAAAAGACGCGGGGCGATGGTAAAAAGAGGAGCCATCCCCTTCTAGGTAAAGTAAAAAGAACCTGAGGAACAGAAGAGAAAAAAAAAAAAAAAAGTGGTCTACTGCACGAAACAAAGTGGTAATGGCAAAAAGAAACGGTAAAAACTACAAAAACCCATTCCCTTAAATGAGAAGAAAAAATTAAAAATTAAAATTAAATAAAAGGAGCTCAAAAAAGGGACATCACTCATCTCCCTTTCAGCTACGTCAGCAGCGCTATTAATAACTTCCCCTAAATTCGAACAAACGCGTGAGATGTGCGACGTACGATAATAGGTCTAGGTAACATTTTTNACGGTAAAAACTACAAAAACCCATTCCCTTAAATGAGAAGAAAAAATTAAAATTAAAATTAAATAAAAGGAGCTCAAAAAAAAGACATCACTCATCTCCCTGTCAGCTACGTCAGCAGCGCTATTAATAACTTCCCCTAAATTCGAACAAACGCGTGAGATGTGCGACGTACGATAATAGGTCTAGGTAACATTTTTGAGGAGTTTTTTGCGTGAGCATAGGAGGATGCGGGGGTTATTATTGCCTTTCGCTTCAAATCGGGACGGTGACGTGGCGATTTTCGACCAATCCCGAGCCTCCGGGCCCCACTTCGTACGAGGGTTGGGAACTGGTCTGCATCCTCGGTACATGTCCGTACTATCTGCCAGTAGAAATCGGCCACGTAGCGTCGGAGTGCTGAGTGCGGTGTCCCTCCGCCAATAGGATTCTCGAGGTACGACCTAGTCACGTGCCTCCCACTACAAAACCTCCCACGTTTGAGAAATTATTACTTGCACCCGGTGCACACGTACCTTCGATGCACCGTATACATATATAATACATAACGGCCAATATCTCAAAATTATTAATTGAAGTAAAAGCAAATGATATCCATAATTTATATTTTTTTTTTCGGTAATAAAACATCTAAATCAACAATTGGCTCTGTTAAATGTAATCTATTTTTTAAAAATTTTGTAAATTAAATTTCATAATTTTACAATCGTATTTTCAATAAATTAAATATTGTCAAAAGTCAATTTTTTTAACCATTAAAAATCATTCTTTCTTGAACAACTTGAATAATAGGTGTGTAATGTCTAAAGATATGAAATTTGATTGTTTTAAGAAGATTAAAACTTAATTTAGATCATGTTAAACGTAATTGATCATCGATTTGGATGATTCATCTTTAAAAACAATATGAAAGTAAATGACATTTTTTTTAACTTTAAATAGCTGATCTAGCCTCTCTCAATTTAAGTCTTTATTATAGCATCATAATAATGGCCAGTAATATAAGATATATTAGGCTAAAATGCAAATTATTCTCTAAATAAATCAGATGTTATTTTTAACTCTGCATAAAAAAAAAAAAATGCGTGCTTAACTCCCTTAAAGCATATGCCATTAGTACTTTTTTCTTTCTGTTAGCCTCTCCTTCAACTTCAATTAATACCTTAATTATTTTAATGCCAAACATACCCTTCTTTTTTATCCTCATTTTCTTTCATTTTTTCTTTCTTTTCACATATTTTTTTTACTTAAATTTTTATATTACAAGTGAGAGGAGAGAGAATGAAAATAAAGAAGTTTATGGTAATTACTCTATTGATAAAAGAGGTGGAAGAGGGTAATAATGGAAGTAAAAAAGGATTGAGAAAAATAAAAGAAGAGGAGGAGTAAGGGAGAGAATAAAAAAAATAGAAAATGAAAAAAGTAGCGCGGAGAATGAAAATGTGGTATCATTAGTTGCGGTAGCAGAGAAAGCGACAGCAATCGAGAAGCAGATGGTGAAGGTTGTCTGATAGAGTAGAAAGACGAAAATATAATTCAAAAATTTTAATCAAATTTTTTTTTAACACTCTAGCCCTCAACATTTATAATTTATTAAGAGTGAGTTAAATACACATTTTTTTTCCAATCATGTTGTTAAGTGCAATATATATGTAATATATTCAAAAAAAAATATCTGTATTCTAGTCCATATACTAATTCACAAAGTGCAGAAAATAATTTCTCACAATCTCTCCTCTCTTACTTTTTTTTTCAGGAAAAACTTTAAATATCAGTCATGTGGTTTCGCACTTTTTCACTTTCGTATCCTGTGATTTAATTAAAGTATATTATTTTCGCACCCTGTAATTTTATTTTTTTTCTTTTTGTTATTCCTTTCCACTAATTTTTTTGTTAAATAAGTGATAAAGTTAAAATTAAAAGATACTAAAGTTAATATTTGATAAACTATAGGTGGGATATCTGAAATTTTTATATATGATTTAACGAAAAGTTAGCAGATGAGCTGATAAAAAGAAATAAATAAAATCACATACTACTAAATTGATATATTTTAAATCATAAAGTATTTAAGTGAAAAGGTGCTAAATTACTAGTATTTGGGGTTTACAGTTTTTTTTATTAATTAGATTTTGCTGCAATTTAATAGCATTAATTTAGTGCAGGCGCAAGGAAGAGCGCGGAGTACGTAGGAAAAGCCGGGCATCCATTGGCGGATCCCACCGACGATTCCGCGGGCTTTGGTTTTACCTGCAAATTCTTGCCTAGACTCTATCCACCATTTCACCTCTAAACCCCGAAAAGAGAAGATACGAGATTGGGTGGTCTATGATTGAATAGGTGAACCTGGTTCACGGATACTTCATTCGAGTTTACTACTTTTGTCTCCTGGCGTGGTCCCCGCGCAAGTTGGCCTAGTTTATTTTTTTGCTTTCACTTATTTGGGCATCAGCTGTTGATGCATCGTCCTACAATATATTTCCATTTTGGATATGGGAATAGGTTCCTACTTGCCCTTTAACTAAGCTAATAAAGTCGTTATGTAAAGTGTTTTGATGAATTCCAGCTACCGACCCCATCGTTTTTCAGATCGAGTCGAATGATTCGTCGAGTCCAACGCAGATACGAATGTCGGACGGACCAGGTGGCCTGCGGGTCGGGACCATCGAGCCCGGCCCGACAATTATTTATAGCTTGCAACTTTTCTATTAAACATAATTAAAATTATTATTTAAAAATTAAATAGATTAAAGAAGGCCAATTTGTTTAAAAAATTCATAAATTTTGAACTTTTGCAAACTGAGCCGCCTTTTTTTTATTTTGCAGATTCAGTCCGAATTTTCAGCAAACTGATAAAAATATCCTTATTACTTTTTCTCTCTCCTCTTTCTCTCCCCTTTTCTTCTCTCTCATTTATTTTTTTTCTCTCGCCGAAGAAAGCAGGGGAGGCAGAGGCGAAGGCGGAAACGGAGCGCTCCGCCTCTCACCCTCATGCTCTCGCCCTAGCCCTTTCCCTCGCCTGCGCACCCCCCACCTTCCTCGCATCCGATCCCATAGAAGCCGCGCAGCGACTTTTCTTTCTTTTTTTTTTCTCTTCGACTCTCCCTCACCGTCTCCGACGACGACGCCTCTCTTATCCTTCCCCACCCTTTTCGTCCTCTCCCTCTCTCTCATCCTCTGCCGCCTCCGACGACGACGCATTTTCGCCGACGCTGACGTCGATATCGTGGAGGTCGCTGCGGCGCTACAGCCTCGGAGCAGGGGGTCCTTAGCAGCGTCGTCGCCGGCGCCATGTCCGTTGGCAGAGAGGGGTGACAAAAAAAAAATATAGAAGAAGTAAGAAAAAAATAAAAATAAGAAATTATAGAAAAAGAAAGATAAAGATAAAATTGAACAGTTAAAATAAAATTGTACTATTTTAAAAGAACGTTGTACAATTATGGATATAAGTTGCACTATTTAAGATGTAAACTACAGCTTTAATATAAAAATTATACTCTTTAAATAAAAATTACACTATTTGGAATATATTTACACTATTTCTCCTCTTATTGCACTCTTTCAGTTATAAACTATATCCATTAAGATAAAAGTTATACTCTTTAAACGAAAGTTGCACTCTTTGAAATATATTTATACTGTTTTTTTCTTTTTGCACTCTTTGAGATGCAAAATGCACCCCTTTAAGAGATATTTATACTGTTTCTCCTCTTATTGTATTATTTCTTCTCTTATTACACTATTTCTTCTATTAAACTGCACTCTTTAAGATGAGAAATAGTGTAACAAAAGGAGAAATAGTGTAACGAGAAAAAAAATAGTGCAGCAAGAAGAGAAACAGTATAAATATCTCTTAACAAGATACAGTTTACATCTCAAAAGATGAAAAAAGAGAAGAAACAGTGTAAATATCTATCAAAGAGTACAACTTTCATTTAAAGAGTGTAATTTTCATCTTAGTGGATGCAATTTATATCTGAAAGAGTACAATAAGAAAAAAAATAATATAAATATCTTTCAAAGAGTGTAATTTTTATTTAAAAAGTGTAATTTTTATCTTAAACCTGCAGTTTATATCTTAAGTAGTGCAACTTATATCTATAATAGTGCAACGTTATTTTAAAATAGTGTAATTTTATTTTAACGATGCAATATCATTTTTATCTTTCTTTTTCTATAATTTTTATCTTTTTTTTCTTCTTCTATAATTTTTTTTGGTCACCCCTCTCTACCAACGGCCATGGCGCCGGCGATGACGCTGCTAAGGACCCCCCGCTCTGAGGTTGCAGCGTCGCGGCGACCTCCATGGTGTCGGCGTCGACGAAGATGCGTCTTCGTCGGAGGCGGCAAAGGAGGAGGGAGAGGAAGAGGACGAAAAGAATGGGGAAGGGCAAGAGAGGCGTCGTCGTCAGAGACGGTGGAGGAGAGGGGGAGAAGGAGACGAGAAAGGAGGGGGGTGCGCGGGTGAGGGCAAGGGCGAGAGCGAAAGCAGGAGGGTAAGAGGCGAGCGGGCCGTTTCCGCCTCCGCTGCTTTCTTCAGCGAAAGAAAAAAAAATAATAAATGAGAGAAAATAAGAGGAGAGAGAAAGAGGAGAGAGAAAATGTAATAAGCGTATTTTGGTCAGTTTGCTGAAAATTCGGACTGAATCTACAAAATTAAAAAAGGCGGTCTAGTTTTACAAAAGCTCAAAATTTGTTGATTTTTTATGCAAATTGGCCTTTAGCTTTTTAAGATAAAGAGTCCTAAGTAGCAAAAGAATCCTAAGAATAATGCGGCAAGTTTTCACTTAAAAGCTATTTGGTTGATTATAAACAAAATATAGTTAAAGATATATATAGATGAAAATATAGATGTATTTTATTTAGTTGGGCTTTTTTTTACATTTAATCTTCTCAAAAAAAAAAAAAATGAAGACCCGTGAACACTGTATCTGTACGTTTTAAGTGAATTTATTGTGTATTTTTGATAACTCGAGCTTTTGGGATTAATGGTTAGTGTCAACGATCCGACAAATGATATTAGAGTTAGAGATCACGGGTTGGATTCTCGCGTGTTGCAAATATGTCCAGGTACTGGAGGGAGATTGTTGGCTTTAAATAGGCCAGCATCCTACCCTGTGCGCGGGAGGCCATGTTGGGCCGAGTCCTTATTGGGCCGAGTCCTCATGTTCGAAATAGCGTGAGGTTGGTTTGGCCGAGTCATAATCGGAACCCATGAGCGCTGTATGTCTGTATCTGTACATTTTAAGTGAATTTATTGCATATTTCTAACAGTTCGAATTTTTTGAATTAATGATTAGCGTTAACGATCCGATATAAAATATTTTATATATTAATTAATCTCTCCAATCAAATATGTTACTGAATTTTATCAAGTTTTCTATCTGTCTTGAGATGAGAATAACAAATTTTAAATATTATAAAAATGCCCAAAATTTAAAGTAACATANAAAAGCTATTTGGTTGATTATAAACAAAATATAGTTAAAGATATATATAGATGAAAATATAGATGTATTTTATTTAGTTGGGCTTTTTTTTACATTTAATCTTCTCAAAAAAAAAAATCAAGACCCGTGAACACTGTATCTGTACGTTTTAAGTGAATTTATTGTGTATTTTTGATAACTCGAGCTTTTGGGATTAATAGTTAGTGTCAACGATCCGACAAATGATATCAGAGTTAGAGATCACAGGTTGGATTCTCGCGTGTTGCAAATATGTCCAGGTACTGGAGGGAGATTGTTGGTTTTAAATAGGCCAGCATCCTACCCTGTGCGGGGGGAGGCCATGTTGGGCCGAGTCCTCATTGGGCCGAGTCCTCATGTTCGAAATAGCGTGAGGTTGGTTAGGCCGAGTCATAATCGGAACCCATGAGCGCTGTATGCCTGTATCTGTACGTTTTAAGTGAATTTATTGCATATTTCTAACAGTTCGAATTTTTTGAATTAATGATTAGCGTTAACGATCCGACATAAAATATTTTATATCGGATCGTTAACGCTAATCATTAATTCAAAAAATTCGAACTGTTAGAAATATGTTACTGAATTTTATCAAGTTTTCTATCTGTCTTGAGATGAGAATAACAAATTTTAAATATTATAAAAATGCCCAAAATTTAAAGTAACATAACGATAACAAGTGATGCAACCGTAGAGAGAGACAAAAACAAAGAAAAAGAAATCATGCATAATGGTTAATCAAAATTGATGATTAATTGAACTTCCTAGTAACAAAATTTTTAAATTACCCATTACTCTTTTACTGTAAATAACTTCCAAAGATAAAATCAAATTTTTTTTTTTGAGAGAGGAAAGGAGCGTGCTATTCATTTCGTTTATTAATTTTAGAAACAAACTTAGTTCGAAATGCGAAATAATTAAAATTTGAATTTATGACCTCAGATATCTAACACCAAATCTTGTTATCATAAACTATATTAGTAAGCGCATTTCATATTTTAAAACTAAGCTATTGTGGCAACTAAAATATTTACACCATCATATATATCAATGTATAAATAATATGTAAAAAAATAATATTTTTAAAATTATTACAGTATGTTTTATTTTTTGCTTATGACAATTGGCCACTGATGGCAAAAGGCAAATGTTAAAAATAAAATAAAATCTTCTGAGACAATAGGATGCATTTATTTACTAATTTACGCGTTCCCTGTAAATCGATATAACTTTAAAAAAGGTTAGTCGTGACGAATAATTACCTGTGCTGCTTAAACATACGCACAGTTGCATTAAATTTGGAGCTACTCATTAGTTTAGGATAAAAATTTCGTGGACATCGGCGCCCAAAACTATTTGCTTGGCACGGATGTGGCGATGGGCGCCGCGTGGTGGTGCAGGCGTCATCGCACTTTCCGAAAAAAAAAAAAAAAATTATCAGGGCCCTCCGTTTTTTAGAAAGAGAGAGAGATAAAGGGAGAGAGGGCGGGTAGGTGATGGGCGGGCCGCACACACACATGGCGGGGGCCCATGGCCGCATCCGCTAGCCCAAACAAATATTTGGGCACGGATGTCCACGAAATTTGTGTCCCATTGTTTGGCTTTATAATATATTTGTCAATTGCAATGAGATAAAAATTGTCACATGGCACTGTAGAGATATAATAACTACATAAGGAATCGATTTAAAATTATTCAATCAGTCATGTGATGTTAGGAGAAAAAAAAAAATTAGTATATGAAATATTTGCTATAATTACTAATATGGTATATATATAGTGTAAGAGTATAAAAGGATAATAAAATTAAATAAATAGAAAATAAATATAATATCAAGCTAAAAAATAAGATACAATGGTAACAAAAACTCTGCCAGGCTGGGGACTAAAGCTTTGATTCAGCCAATTTTTCACTCACAGGTCATGGGTGCAGGCCCAAAATGGCAATCTGGGCTTAATTACTAGGAACCAGGGCGCTAAGTAAGGTACTGGATCTGTTGTCTACAGCCTTATAAAAATGGACCCAAGCCCAAACCCAAATCCCTCCTTGTGAAATAATTTTTAAATTTTGTTCAAAACAAAAGAAAAACTTTTATTTTACAGATTAATCAGATAAATAATTATTTATAACTTTTTTAAATTTTAACATGTGAAAAATAAATACTTAACTGATTTAGTTATAATCACAAATAAGCAGTGCTACATGCACATTCCAAAGTGGGTGTAAATTTTATTTTATTTTATTTTTTTTTTCTCGTCAGTTTCATAGAGCCTCATTTTTTTAAATGCAACGCAATCTAATTATCTGGATAGTCTTATGTGTCCTACTCATTAAATAGTCAATATTTTCAAATTAATTTTATTATTTTTTATATTAAAAGTTTAAAGAGAATTGTTTAAACTCTAGAATGAGAGTTACTTTCTTGTAAAGCGTATAGCGACGCAAAAAGAGATCGCTTTGGGGGGTGAACTTCGCAAAAGTCATTATATAGAGCGTAGGAGGAGGAGGAGGAGGAGGAGGAGGAGCAGGAGAAAGGGCGAAGCAGAGGGGGGAGAGCTCCAATGTCGGGGGGAATCGCTCGTGGTCGTCTCGCCGAGGAGCGTAAAGCGTGGCGCAAGAATCACCCCCATGTAAAATTTCCCCTTCTACTTCTTCTTCTTCCTCCCTTTCCCCCGATTCCTCCTTCACCTCTTGCGATTAGATGACGATGATGATGATGTGTGTTTTTTTTGGTTAATCTCGTTAGGGTTTTGTGGCGAGGCCGGAGACGTTGGCCGATGGGTCCGTGAATCTCATGGTGTGGAACTGCACCATTCCCGGTAAGCAAGGGGTAAGTTGTGGATTTCTTCTTTTGTTCTCCCTTTTTGTTGATCAAGATGCTCTGTTTATAGGGTTTTGTTAATCGACGGAATTTACTAGATAGGTGCTTTTGTTATCCGTTGTCGATTGGTTCTTCCTAGGGTTTTGGATTTCCTCTGTAAAGATGTTCTGATTAGGAATCCCTTGCATGGGATCTGGAATATGGAGGGATTTGAATCATTGATTAAGAGTACATGTGTTGTTGACTTGGAATTTATGAATAGATTGTATCGATCATTCAATAACAAATATAATGGATAAATACTCATCTTTTAATGCTTATTCATGCAATATGAGGACCCGGCCATATGTTATGCTGACGATTGGACCACTTTATGCAACATGTTTTAGTATGAGTTTGTGACCATGTTTGCTAAAAAGAGAATTTTGTATTACAATTACAGGGGAGTGTCTCGTTGAGATCTCCTCATTTGCAAGAAAGTAAATGCTGAGTTAAGATAATTAACGTGATATTCATAGAATGAATGAAAAATCTATTTTTAGGATGCCATGCATAGAGTAGTTTGCTATAACCCTCTTTCTCTTTAAATAGAATACAATCATATTTTTTGGAGTCTGTTTTGATAGCTATTGCTCGGACTTATGTTTATTCCGGTCAGTATTACATGGAGGCAGGGAAAAAGGTTACATTTGGGCACATCGCATGTGCAACTTGATGAGAGGAACAAACAAGGTGTAAAGCCTTGCAGCATAGATAATTTAATTTCACATATTTGATGATTTTCATACTGCAAACAATGATATTTCTCATTAAAGTTGAATAACCTTGGGACCAAAATATAAGTTTATTGAACTATTAGCGCCATAACTTAGACTCGTTTGATTTCTATGGAGGCAGATATTTATTAAAATTTTTATGCATAAGCATATGGTGTACTAATAGTTGGTTGAAATTTACAATTATTTTGTATATCAACCTATGATATGTATGTTTTTGATGCATTACAGATAAGTACTCAAAATCCAGACCATCTTGCTCTTTTCCATAGTTTTAAGTAACTTTCAGGTTTAAGAGGATTCACCTTAAATGAGTTTGAGATTTTGTTCAAAAATCGAAATTGTCTTTGATAATCAAATATGAAATGTCTAATGTGTCTAAAAGTTTTGAGTATAATTTTTTCAGTAGAGAGGGTTTTTCTGATAGTACCCCACCGTCCTTGCAGTACTGCTATTGTTAGTTTTTAGTCCTTTGGCTCTCATGTATAATTTTTTCCTCGACAAATAACTCCTCTTCTAGTTTATATCTCATTACGGCTGCTGTACGTCCTGGATATTTGGGTTTTCTTTAGATTAGTGGAAGTTGAATGCAATCATGGGCCTCCTTGCTTGTGTTTGTTTGTTGATAGCTGGTAAGATATGATGATGAACTGTTCATTTCTGAGGTGCATTCTTTTGAATATGATGATGAATTGTTTATTTCTGATGGAAATTCTTTTGAAGTATGGAATTGGCACCTGAAATGAAATTTTAAAAATTCACCGTGTGGTGGATGATGTTACACGTACCTATGCTGATTCTAACTTATTTTATTTGGTTTTCTTAATTTATGTATGTTAGCTTAGCATTTAGGCATTTCTACAACAGCTCTAAGTCCTGCAACAACTGACAATTTCTTTTTGAAGGAATTCAAAGTGTGGGAGAAAGCATCAATCACTGAAATTAGTCACCCAATAATAACATTACTAAAGAAAAACTTTAAAAGATTTTCTTTCCTTTTCTTCAAAAATTTAATTGGATAGAAACTAATGCAAGTCATGAAAGGTCTTTATACATGTTATTCTCTCTTATTTGTGACCTGAAATCAAAGACCTGGTGGAAACATATTTCTTACAGTTTTACCTTGTAAACTTGATTTGGACTTTTGATATGGTCAATTTCTTAAACTATGGGTATTGAGCTTTTCAAGTTTGCTGTTTGCTATTTGAAATAATGTTGGTAATTGCAAGTATAAGTGATTGTCATAACGATGTCAGTTTGAGCCAAGTTGAATGGGGTATGGAGATTCATTGATTCCCTATGTATGTTTATCTTTGACCTTAACAATGTATGTTTTTTGTGCAGTTTCCGTTCAAAGCAAGTACTTTCTTTAAGAGATCAATTGAAAGTTGGATCAAACCATCTTAATATGACTTTGAGGCTTGTGATATCTTAATTGTATGTCTCTTACTGCAGACGAGGATAGGTCCAATTTATAACTTTCAAAGGGAAAGGGAGGGGAGAAGGGGGTCTTGACATCATCAAAAACATTACTATTGGAAGTGACAGATTTAGCCTGGTTAGAAAAAAGATTATAAAATAGTGGTCTTTGGCTTCTTGACAAACTATGTAGTTACTAGCTGGACAAATCATTCTTAGTAAATCCTCAGAGATATCATAGATCCACGATATGAATCCTTTTGGTAGCATTTGGTTTGGGAACAAAGGGGGGAATAAGTCCTTGTTCTTCCCTTTGTTCCCAAACGCAGCGTTTGGTACCCGAGAATAGTAGTTCTCGAGTTTCTGGAATAAGCCGGTATAAGGCTAAAACTATTGTTCCACTTTTTCCCTGGAACAAGTTTATTATCAAGTGAGAATAAGGTTAATTGAAGTCTAAAAATAATCTTAATTATGGTGTTAATTAATTAATTAATTAAATTAATATATTTAAATTATTATTTAATGCTTAAATAATAAAATAATTTATTATTATAATTATTAATTAAATTATTATTATTTATACTTATTAATAATTACTTAATTTATTAATTTATAATTAACTAATTTATCATTAATTTATTCCTAATTATTTAATTTACTATTAATTAATTATTTAATTTACTATTAATTTATTTATTTCACTATTATTATTTATAATTATTTAATTAATTAATTTAATATTAATTAAATAATTTGTAATTTTTAATTATTAATAAATTATTATTTATATTTATTTATTATTGATTGATTGATTTATTTATTATTAATTAATTTATAATTTATAATTATTAGTAATTTGTTATTTATAATTTATTATCTAATTAATTTTTCATCAATTAATTGATTATTTATAATTATTTATAATTTATTATTAATTAATTAATTTATTATTTTATANATTAATATTAATTTATTGTTTATAATTATTAATATTAATTTATTATTTTAATGTAATATTTTGATGTTAATTAATTATATAAAATAATTTTAATTTAAAATTATAACTCGTATTTTTTTTGTTCCAATCTAACCATCCAAACATTATTTTTCTTATTCTTAGGAACCAACTTAATTTTCATTCAAACGCAATATTGGCCTAGTTCCTGCTTATACCTGAACTTGTATCTATCCCTGGATTAAGCAGTTCTTACTTATACCTGAACCAAACGCAGCCCTTCTAATTCTGACACTCATTTTTAGGATCCATTTCATGACTATTGCTGATAGTATTCTTTCGAATGCTAACCCCTGCTTATAGTCACGTATTGTCAATTTACTGTTGGCCTAATCCATGCAATATCGATAATAAAGTGTAATAGGTATTGTTAACAATCTGATAGGTGTTTCTGTTTTTGCTACGATAAATAGCTACTTATGAATCTTTAACTTGTGGAACTTTATCTGTATTAACTTTTTTTGTGTCAACTGTTTGATTTTTTTATTATCTATATACGATGTGCATTGTTTGCATGGACTTATTGATTCAAGTTCTTTTTCCTGAAGCATTTGGATTTGTGCAACTAATGTTTCAGTAGAGAGCAGGAATCATTCTTTCAGTTGTGTATACTTGTGAATGATATAGCAGTGTAAATGTAACATAGTGTCACGTGGTGAATTTAATGCCTTAATAATTATTACAGGCGATTATGCGTATTTGTTTCTTGTTTGTTGTACATTTTGGTCTGTTCGTTTCTACATGTGTTTTTGCTAGTCACTGAAGTTAGTTCTGTTTATACGTTCTGTGACTTTAAGACACACCTTTTGTCTTTCTTGTGCAATTAAGTTATTTAGAACTAAAACTCAACTTTTGATTCTGCAGACTGATTGGGATGGTGGTTATTTTCCCCTTACCCTCCATTTCAGTGAGGACTACCCTAGTAAACCTCCCAAGTGCAAGTTCCCTCAAGGTTTCTTCCATCCAAATGTCTACCCTTCTGGAACAGTGTGCCTTTCAATTCTTAACGAGGATAGTGTAAGTGAACTAAATTATGCTGTTGCACAGGCTCCATATTCATGCCTATTGCTGGCGATGCTAATATCTTTCTTCTTTTTTGTTTTTATCAGGGGTGGAGGCCGGCCATTACGGTCAAACAGATTCTTGTGGGAATACAGGACTTACTAGATCAGCCAAATCCTGCTGATCCTGCGCAGACTGATGGCTATCAACTTTTCATCCAGGTTGGTAACTGACCTTTTCTTCTGGTTATAGTATGGGAGCTTCATCTTAAGTCCTGGCTGAGTAAGACAGCTAAAAGCAGAACCTTCAAACTACGCTTCTGTTTATAGGGCCTAGAAGCTTTTCTCTCCTTTTGCCAAACGCCTACTTCTACTTCTCATAGTAAAGAATCAGTTCTGAAAGCAGGGCCAAGTAGATGTCTTGGTTGTCATTAAATATTGACTTAGGGCTTATTTGTTATCAATCCACAGGATATTGCAGAGTATAAAAGGCGGGTTCGGCAGCAGGCCAAACAATACCCACCAGTGCTCTCGTAGGCTGTTGAATGTTCAATGTTTTATGCCGCACATCTACATGAGCTTCCAACTGTTTTTATGCTAGTTTACTTGTTTCTGGTTGCACAGTAAATACTTTGTCTGCGAAATTGTCTTTTGCTTCATATGCATGTCTACCGGTAAAGATTGTTCAATAGGACTAGATTAATTATGGGGAGCTTTGTTAGTGTTTCTGTGTAGTGGCATTGTCAGGACTACACTGTTGCAACAATGCTTATGTAAAGATTGTTCAGCAAACTTTGAGCTTGTCCCTATACTCTGCTTATGTGTGATGAGAATTGAGAATGACATGACTACAAAAACCGTCGGCATAAGACGCCCCACATCTAAAATTACTGTGTCTACCTGCTGAGAATCTTTACACCGAATGATCAATCAATGGCTAACGGATTGCCTTTATTATCTTAAGGATCGCCTTTATTATCGTGCTGATTTTTTTTTTTTTTTTTCCTTCTGATGTCGCCTTTTATTTTGGGTTCTTGTCTTTTTTGAGATATTCTGTTTAGTCTAGAAGCGACTTCCGAATCTCTCGTGCAATTTTAATACGTGGTGTGCAATAAAAGCACGAAGGAAACTCTCATCTTTCGAGGATGGGTTTTTATCCAAATAAAGGAAAAATAAAATTCAAAAGAATGAAGTGGTTTGAATGCTCTCCTATGCGGTAAAATTTGCAGGATCTTTAGATGTCCAATTAAACGAGCTTTTCATTTGTTTTGTTTTTTTTTTTGGGTAGTCTTATTTTAGAATTGGCATCACATAATATAATTGAATGGAAAATACATTGATTTTTTATTGGAGGTGGTTACTCTGAACAATTGGTTGATTCCCGAGACCTCAGAAATGGTTGATCTTGACCCAGAGTAGAACATTCTTACGCGGTTGACCACATGGTTTGACCTTTCAACTGCTTGAGTGTTATGTTGTTATGAAATAGCTGCTTTGTGAATAGTAATAAGTGGACCTCTCAATTGGTTCCTTTAGAAAAAGCTTAATTGAGCTGTTGCTTCTGAAGCTAATTTGGTCGTTTGGCTTATAATTGGCTCGTAATAAGTGTCTCAAAGATTTAATTCTCCTTGAGCTATAATTGAGTTCATTCACATATAATTTTCCATACTTTTGAGCGGAACTGTAACCTTGAAATGAAGTGATCTACGATGTACTGATCTTCACATGAGCATATGGCTTTAACCTAGACTTTTAAATTCATACATCCAAGAATTTTGCTAGAACAGGAAACTCACCGTACTCATCTAAATGAGCGACCAAACAGTATCCTAGAAGAACAATATTATTTATACACTAAAAAAAAAACTTACATTTCTAATCAGAGCACTTCAATTACTCCCTATCTTGTTAGCTTTTTTTTTAAAAAAAAACTATTACAAATCTAAAAGAGTTTATAAGCTTTAAGACAATGGATGTATGATGTACACCTTTTTTTAGGCCGTACAGCTAACATTTTTCATCCGAAAAGCTCTTATAAAATTGTACCGAAGCATCAACAAATCAAATAACTACATTTGATCCCTATTACAGTACTTCTCTTTTTCTTTTCTCCTTTTGTTGTTAGTTATCTTCGCCTTAAGCATTAAAAGTTCTACATATGACTCGATTGATTTTTACTTGCTCTTGCTTATTCAAGCAGTTCATATACCTCCCAAGGTCCCACTTCGGTCAAAATAACGGAAAAGTCGAATCCATCTGGTCGGTTTCCAGTAACTCACTTCCCCAACTTGGCACTGGTTCCGGTTTTTTGGGGCCTTTAGGGTGGAAACCGGTGCCCAGTTATTATACCAAACGAATGGGCCAGCCAAAAGCACCTGCACCGAATTCCCATATTCCCCCATTGGTCCTCTAGAAACGCATTATTGTAGCACATTATTGCGTTTTTTCTCGATTTATTCATATAGAAAACCCGGGATTTTAATCGCAAAAAAGATTCCGTGGCGCATCTTATCATAATATATATATATATATATATATATATACAGAGAGAGAGAGAGAGAGTTGAGCTAGAATACTTTCAAAGGTACCAAGGGGTTGGTGCTTTTGAATTTTTAGTCATTGAATGGAAGGATGCATGGTTGAGATGATGGTGGTAGGTGGTAATAGGTGGAATAGTATTTGATCCAAAAGTTATTAGTAATCAAGGAGTAGATTCAATGGCTAAAAACTCAAAAGCATTAAGGGGTTGGTGCTTTTGAGAGTATTCTATCTCAATTCATATATATAAATATATATATATATATATAGAGCTAGGCTGGTATACTATCGGTAGCACGGAGACCTCCGTGCTACCAAGTTGTTTTCAATGATGCTGCTTCCAAATTGATGATCGGCTCCGTTAGACTTGATCTACACTATTGAAAGTATTTGAAAACTAAATTTCATAATTTTTTGGCATCATTTACCTATCAAACAAGTAGTCTAAAAATTAACAGCTGAAAATAAAAATTTCATAAAAGATGATGATAAAAGACTTGAATTTAAGATCAGAGATATTGATCTTACTCTAAATAGTGAAAAAAATTTTCTATAAAAATTTCATCAAATTTGGATTGTTTTATACCGTTAAAAATCACAAACGCATCAAATCTATCATTAAAATTGTCAATTTTGAGACCTTTTGATCATTAGCCAAATGATGTCGAAAAATTATGAAATTTAGTTTCCAAATACTTTCAATAATGTAGATCAAGTCTACGGAACTGATCGTCGATTTGGAAGGCGCATCATTGAAAACAACTTGGTAGTACAGAGATCTCCGTGCTACCGATAGTATACCAGCCTCTCTCTCTCTCTCTCTATATATATATATATATATATACATCATGTGCTTGCTGCTTTTACAAGTACTATAGCCAAACTCTCTCTCTCTCTCTCTCTCTCTATATATATATATATAAAGAGAAAAAGATAAACAGCATGTAAAATCGCTGCGTATTTTAGAGTTAGAATAAGAACCTGACAATGTATTCGAAAAACACTGTTAGCGAGCTAATTTCCCAGGTATAACAACAATTAATTACTCAGCTTTAGAGTTCATATCGAACTTGGATTTCAATGTTCCAAATGGGAGATACAGTTACAGCACGAATAATTAGATACGGTCGACAAACGCAGATGCGATTCAGATAGTTGTATATTTATGTTTTGCGTAACCTAACTCTTTGAAAAGGATATTGAACTTAGCTGCAAAAGGTCCCCCACACGATTCGATGCCCTCTTTGGTCGTACGTCACACCATGTGATGAGAGTTACTCCGCCATTAGTGAGTGTCGAGCAATTTGACGCATCCATACTTTGCCTCCATGTTTCGTGTGCCACTAAAATATTGAACTAATGCACTCGTACAGGATAAATCTCTCACGCGTACTCGATTAAAAAAAATAATTTTCTTAACCAAATTCACTGAGGACTGAATACTCCAAATAAAATAAAATAGAATAAAATGCCCCACTCCTCCATCTTCGGATTGGGTTCCATCCATCGAATCTATGTATCTATCAACGAATTTAAATAGTGACTACCAACTTAAAAGTATAAATATTGATTACATGATAAATGCAAATTAAAAATATAAAATTTACAATAGAAAAACTATATGACCACCACCTTAGCATATACAATAACATAATAATTAAAATTATGTTTAGAAAGTCTAAACACATATAATATAATTGCATAAATATATACAATTAGTCACATAACATATATTACAAGTATAAAACGCATATACCTATTAAAATATATTTTTCTCTTTGCTTTTTTTGATGTTTAGTTATTTCACCAGGTCTTAGCCCTGATAGGGATATGAAAACTATTCCACATCCCATTCACCAAAGAATTAGGTTTGATTCAAGTATGGATATTACGTATTCGGATCCATACTCAAAACTTAAATAGGTAAATTTTTTTATCCATATAATATCTATTTTTAATCAGGTTCGGATTGGAATCGGTATACCAGGTATTTTGGACATCTTTAGCAACCGAGGAAATTGAATCTTTTTTTATAAGAAAAGTATTAAGAAGCTAATTAGTCCCCTAGCTATAATCCTAGGTACGTACGTAATAGAGTTCCTTCCCATCTGGGACGTAAAACTTTTTTTTTTTGTAATAATCTTAGGGTATTTAAGGAAAGATGGTCTACCAACCATTCCCTGTACACTTACCTTCTTCATGGACAAATCATCTTTGAGGAATTAGATTGGCTATCTCCTGTACTGAGATCTTGGATCTCTTTATTACCGTGCGATGGTTGTTACAACAACCTTCATATATTTGTGGTCTCATTGTTGTACCGAGTTCAATGTCGTAAGATTCAAGGCATGTCCTGCGAGTTGCCTACACTCAATGCACCATGCATGGACCGCTTCAATTCTCACCATCCAATAAATTACATTTCTTTTCTTTTATTTTTCAAATTTTCTGTTAAATGATTAGATTGAAAGCACGAGATGAATGATAAATTCTAAACAGCGACACTGACATGGTAGAAGAGGTGTTAACAACAAATATTTATATTTTGATGGAGCATTTTCTATGCCAGCAAAGAGAAAAGGATGCCAAAATTAAGAAAACAACGTTACACAGTGCACAGCGCTTGGGATAGAGTAGTGAAAGAATGTTAATATTGTACAGTGAATGAAACATTTGCTCTAGTAAAGTATGAATATATATATATATATATATATATATATATAGAGAGAGAGAGAGAGAGAGAGAGAGAGAGAGAGAGTACGTCTCCAATATTTTCGAAAGTACAGAGACCTTGTAAGTTGTTTTTGATGATGGAGCATCCGACTTGGCGATCGGTTTCGTTAGGCATGATCTACGCTATTAGAATTATTTAGAAATCAAATTTCATAATTTTTTGATATCATTTACCAATTGATCAAAGAGTCTAAAAAATGACTATTTTAATGACCGATGTGTCATGTTTTAAAGTTCAACAGTGTAGAAAAATTTAAATTACATGAAACTTTAATAAAAAATTTTACTTAATATTAAGAGCAAGAACAATACTTCCGATTTGAAATTTGAATTTTTTATCACTATTTTTTTTTGAGATTTTTATTTTCAATCGTTTATTTTGAGCTTACTCGTTCACTAAGCAAATAAAGTCAAAAAATTATGAAATTTGATTTTTAAATAGTTTCAATAGTGTATATCATGTCTAACGGAGCCGATCGCCGAATCGGATGCTCCATCATCGAAAATAACTTACAAGCACGTAAGTCTCCGTACTTTCGAAACATAGAACCCTAGCTCTCTCTCTCTCTCTCTCTCTCTCTCTATATATATATATATATATATATATATATAGTATTGTTTTTGCAACCAAATTTGGTTGCCCCCTCAACAGTAGATCAGCTAGAATAAGCTCATCAACTTATCTTTTTTCATTTTTATTGACATTCTTTCAGGTTTGATTCTTTTGATTTAAGTTATTCTTATTATTTAGTGCTTTGTGTTATCAAATAGTAATAAATTGTTAATATTGAGTGAACACTCATGAAAACAAACTATTTAATCTCCTTTAACATTTTTAAATTCTTCATTGTATCTATTGTATGAAAAAGAATATTCCTGTAAGAAGATACTAATTAACAAGTTGTCATAGTCATGAGAATCTAATTGTTGGCCAAATTGTGAAGGGTCAATATTGTTGTATCTATAATATACTTACTTCTGCAAAAAAAAGAATTAAAAGGCGTGAAAAGGAATTTTTAATTGGCGACATCATGTCATAATATTAAGTCAACCTACAAAATTTAGAAAAAAATCCATAATGGTACATCTCCAAATATAGAGGGTATAATTTTACACTTTTATATTGATAAGTGGTTTAAAAATATCTTTGCATTGATATTAGTTGTTAAAAATAAGAAAGGACAGACAGGACCAATATGAAAGTCTCTGAGTAATAGGGTATTCAAACTTTAATGTATTGCAATATGTGATTAGAAACATATCTAATTATTGATAATTATGTCCGTAATTAATTTTTAACTAAAGTAACATGTTTGATAATTAGTATTCAAAAATGTTACATAGTTTGGAACTAATTAAAAGTGTAGTTTATTTAAAATTTTAACTATGTAGTCCAATACTCGGACTTGAAAAATCATAACAACTTGGTTTTCAAAACTAATCCACTTTTAAACAAACAGGATGGGAGAGTTCTTTCCGTAATTAATATTTATATTGGATTAATTACTTGAATGTCTGTTACTTGAGTAAGATTGCTTCATTTTAGGACTGTTTGTTGTATATAGTTAAACTTCCATTTCAATTCTAACTGATGTATAATATAATTCGGTGTTTAATTTGATGTATTTAACTCCAATTCTTGCCAGTAGGAATTGAGATAGTAGGCCAAATCGTAGCATCGGAACTATACCAAATTCAGCCACAGTTCAACTGTAGAATTGGAAAGAGTAACTTTAACAAAAGATATGCTTTATCTCCCTTAATTATTTTTTTAAGCACAAAAATATATATTTTTTTATATTGACGGGTGGCGTTTGGTCGAGTTATACCTGATAGGGATACAGGCAATCCTGTCAGGATTACTGTGTTGATTCAGTCCGCTATGTAAATCTATTCGTTATGCCGGCATCACAAATCAAGCAGGAATACATCGAAATATTAACGAGAGGGTCGGTATTATTACATTATTGACACGTAATACTACATATTTATGTAAAATGACAATTTTTACCTTGCTAACTCCTCGGAAACTCTTTTATACCGGGTATTTTTAAAAAATTTTAATGTTAAAATTTTGAATCATGTCAACTTCAATGTTTAATTTTTTATTTTCAAATTCAAATTTTGTAAATTTTTAATTTATAAAAATTTTTTTACACTTTAATTAAATTTATAATTAAATTAAATTTTAGATTTTTAATTATAAGTTTAAATTTTAAATATTTAAATTTTAAACTTTTTATTAATTTCAAACTTCTCAGCATTTTAAATTCAAATTTTTAAACTTCAAATCTTTACATTTAAAATTTTAAAATAAAATATGTATTTTAAATTTTTGTCAAAAAGAATTTTAATTTTAGATCTTAATTTAATTTATATATATTTATATTTAAATTTTTAGATTATAAATTTAAAAATTCTATTTATATTTTAAATTAAAATATTAAATTTATTTTATTGCAATTTACAATTTAAAATTTAAATTAAAATCAAATTAAAAAATTAAATTATTTAAAATAAAATTGGTAAAAGAATATGTTGTAACAATAAGAAAAAGTTTACTAAATATTGACTAAAGACAATTTTGGAATAGGCTATATTTTATTGTTCTAGATTACTAAATTTTATAACAGAACCAGAACATTTGAAAATTAAACCGTATGAGCTACTGAATTCCAGATATATATTACTGCCTATTATTTTTTCAACCAAACACACTAACTGCAACATCAGTATAATCTCATTTAGAATTCAAGATATGCCGAATATAGTCAAAATACTTTGTCAATATTTAATATTCGAACCAAACGGGCCTGAAGCGTTAATCTCACAGCATATACATAAAATGATAAAAATTTTTAAAAATTATTTCTCAAATATATATAATCAAACATTATTTAAGTGGATCACCTTCTACTTACATCCAATCAAACAGCCAATACATATAGTTACAACTGCTGTTTTCAATTGCATCTCAACTACATTATATTGTAATTACATCAAACACCGAACAACCTCTTATTACTTACATAAGCAACCTAATTAACTTTAATTGATTTTGTTATCATTTTTTTCTGAGCTTCCGTCTGCTAAAGGACGGGAAAAAGAAAACTTTTTTAAGTTGATACCTAGCAATATTATACTATATTATATAATTGCTCGAAATGTAAAGCTTAACTTGAATTCCTCCTAGAGACATTCATTAAATTCTTAGAGATCAAGGTACTTTATAGTTGAAGTTCTTACATTTATAAGAAACTTAATTAAATAGAAAATTTGTTATGAGAATTTCGAGCCTAATGCCTGTTTAGCTCCTTAGAAATTTTTTTTCTATCTAGCCCTCTTTTTAAGAAATATTTCTAAGCTTAACCCTATTTGTATAGATCTAGAAAAAAAAAAAATAGCATTATAATTTTTATATTAAATTTATATGTTAATTAGTGTGAGAAATTATTTTTTTTATCCATCCCCTCCATATTCGAAGGCCTCTTCTCACTCTCTTTCTCTCTCTCTCACTCCCCAAACAAACACACCCTCACTCCCACAACAACACATGCACGTGTATACACACACATTCGCTCTTCTCTCCCCCCACTTCTCTCTTTTCAATATTTAATTATATTAAATTTTTTTTATTATAATAATAAAAAAGTAATTTTTTTATAAATAATAAATATATTAATTACTAATTACTAAAATTTTATTATTATTATTATTACTATTAATATTTAATTGATATATGACTTTATAAAATCTCGATATTAATACACATTAAAATATGATACGACTAGACATTATACTAAAAAACTATAAGATAAAATGAACGTTACATTAGATATTGATATACCAATGACTATATTTGATTATAAAAGCTTATTTGGACTCACACTACCGAACATGATGTAAAAATAATATAACTATACAAAACATAAAAATAAAAATAAGATAATTACTATTATTTATGATATAAAGGTGACTGCATTTGAGGTGTATGGTTTTGGGGGAGAAGAGAAAGAGACTGCAGAAGAGGTCTTAGGAACTGGAGGCAGTGAGAGAAAAAATAATCTCTCATCCAGTAACATATATACCTACAAGTTATTTATTTTTTTTCCTGAATCTATAAAATGAGGCTAAATTAAGAATATTTTTAAAAAAACTAGATAGTTTTTTTTTTTTTCATAAGGAGGCTGGACAAGTCATTAGGTCAGAAATCTGCTTTTGAAAGAAAAACTTTCATTTTACTGAGATAGCTAATTGCAACCACCCCCCGCACCCAGGAATCCATTACTCTTCTTCTAAAGCCTACTCTATTTTATTTAGTTCTTGCGGTGTAGAAAATTCATTGTAACAAGGACGACACCTAAATATATATATATATATATATATTATATTGGGTTGAATATCTCTCTCACGAAAGTCTAATTGCTCAGATACATTTGGCCACCAAGGGATTATCACTATAAATAAATTAGCCTAATGGCCAGCCTTTTATCGCAAAGAACACGTATAGAGACTATCCTTCAGATGAGAGGGTGGATGAAAAATATAATTTGTTGTGTTGTATTGGGGTCAAAGTGGAGCTGTGAACCACTTATTTACGCAATGCGTGGATTAGTGATTTTATTTAGATGATCAGTGGAAGGAGTCAATTGAGGACTTGTCGGGGATGATGTGAGATCCACTATGGAACAAGTGGCATAGTGCTGTCGTCATCTCGAGCTAGATTGACGGTCTGTGGCCTGCTTGGTGGGTTCATCTGGAACGCAAAAATAGCTATCATTCGTTCCGAAAGGGGCTAACGCGACTCCACTAAATAACAGTGGATAAATCAAGCGGTCGGCTGACCATGTGGAAGAATTCTCTATCGCCCAAACGAAACTATTAATATTTTAGTATTTTTACTATTACTATTTTTTTTTCTTCTCCTTTTGACAGAGGTTTACTTTCTTCGTTGATGTGTTAATTTTATCCTTCTTGTTGATGAAACACATAGAACGCTACTTTTCTCAAAAAAAAAAACAAAAAAAAAAAAAAAAACCTAATGTGTGTTTGAGTGAACGTGTGGATCATTTAGTTTCATCGTCTATTTCATTCACCCAAGTTTAGATATTTGTCAGGATTTGAAATTTATTGCTTTACTTAGCTTATAAGCAGATGGGGTACTTGCCATGATTCGTAGAAAGAAAGAAAGACAAAAAAAATCCGTAGTTAGCATGACGAACCCGGTTCCAATCAAATCTATTTTGTTACTTGCCGCGGGAAAAATTGCTTTAAAGGAGAGATTACAGACGGAGAATATGGGCTGCCAGGCATGACTTCTTAGCTCATGTTGGTTTCTTTGTATTGCGAGTTTCAGTTCGTATGCTCGATCTCGAACTTCACCCCAGATGGAGATAAAGTAGCGTTTTTCACGCGTACACATAGTCAAGACCAATGCTTACAACGTATGATCTAAGCATTTGGTCCGCGTTTCCGATCTTCGAGTTTGCGGGTCATTTTTTTAAAGGGTCAGCACTTGCGTTTCCCAACGATGAAGAGTCTTCTGTGTGCCGAAATGCCGGTAAAAAAACAAGCTCTAATCGTGCACCAGGTCGCCAACAAATTTATCGTATAGCAGTAACACGCAATATGGACGATGATCCACGAACCCGCGCCCCAGTTAAATGAAAACATGAATCGGCAACTGTTATTTACCATTTATCGCCATCAAGCCTGTCAACATGTAACCGAATTGATGAGCCAACGATCGATCATATGAGTCCGACCGCTCGATGGGGCTAGATTTTGTAAGAGCTCCCATGTAGTATTTAAACAACTGAAGAAAAAAAAAAAAAAAAAAGGCTTAAAAAAAAAAAGAACAGAGACATAAGGCGTGCCGATAGATACCCGAGTGTGAGGGCCCGGATGATCCACTACAATTGATTATTTGTTGTTTTGCAAAATAAACTAAGTGTGGATATTTACTTTCACTAAATATTTAATCATACGTTTTATCTACAAAATAAATAAAATATCTATATAAAATCTGAATGAAATAATGGCCGAGTAGGGATTTAATTAGCCATGACTACAATGTTCTAACATGCTTGAGAACGTGGGTCTCTGCTGAGGAGCTTTTTAACGGAATCTCGTTGAAATAGTTTGGCGCGATTCATCGCGCACTAATAAGGATTCCATTTGGATTCGGAATCTACCGGTACCCGATTGGACCAAATGGCACGGTTCAGTCTTTCGCCCGACGTATGTGGACGTTAATTGTGTTATCGCAACGGTATTGGTGCTGCGAAAGCAATCATCAGGCAAAGGAGGCAGGGGTGGGCCCGGCGCGGGCGAGTGCACATTCGGTTTCTTTTACTGCACACGTGTCGCCGCCTCGTAATCTTTCTCGTTCAATTCTTTAACCCTTTTACCAGTTTAATACTGCAAAACAACGAAAGTGGCGTGAGGGTTAGAAGATTATTCGGCTTTCGCTAACCAACTTTCAAAAAATCACCCCACCCCACCGCCCCCCCCCCCCCCCGCTTCCCCAAAACGCCGTCCGCCGTAGTTGGTCAGGTCGCAGCCGATCGGGTATTCGGTGGGGAAAGCGGGGTAGGGATAGCTGTCCGCACAAAAGATTTAGGCGGGAACACCTGGGCTAGACGTGTTTTCACGCAGTGGGTTGGGGGGAAGGGGGCGTCCTGGATTCAATTCTGAAATCGCGGTTGGAACGCTGCTGGCGTGCGCCCACCGACGGTGTGTCGTGCGCGTCACCCGCATACTCCCGTTCTCCCAGTCGCTTCTTCAAAAAACATTTGCCTGCCTTCTTCGTGTTTTAAATACAATAATGAATTAATGATGAGATATATAAATATAAAATAATAATAATAAGGCAGGCAAGCGAGCAACGCCAACAACGCCCGGCGGAAAAGAATAATAAAAATATAGGTTGAAAGAAAAGGAGAAGGAAAAAAAGTTGGTATAAAAGGTGGGGGGGCTTTTCCATTGGAGGAGATTCGGCGGATGGTTGGAAAGGGCGGTTGAGCAAAAGCCGCCGCGAGCCATGACCACTGCATCCTCCCCCTGCTGCTGCTGCTGCTGCTGCGACCTCTCTCCTTCTCCTTCTTCTTCTTAGATTCCGCCTCCAGCAGTCTAGCTTGCGTTTCGAATTCGAAGCCCCTTTCTCTCTTTTTCTCTCTGTATGGCGTCGGGATTCCCGGGACGCGATTCTCGCGGAAGCTACGCGGGGTTCGGGGGCGGATCGGCCGTTCAAATCCCGTTCCAGGGCCGATCGGACGGCGGAGGGGGAGGGGGAGGGGCAGGGGTTTTGAAGCGGACGCTGTCGGAGATGGAGCGGCGGCAGCAGCAGATGGCGCTGCAGCAGGCGCTCTTCCTGCGCTCCGTGAAGCAGAAGATCCACATGGCTTCGCCGCTCTCGTCCGACCTCGGGAGTCTCACCTCCCCCTCCTCGATTTCTTCCGGATGCCTAGTTCAGGGCGGTCCGCAGAGGGGTTGGCATCCGGCCGCGTTGGAGTCCGATCGTAACCCTAAGGCGGCGACCGAGTCCGCGATGCGGAACCAGAGTGGGGCGAAACGATGCGGCAGCTCATCTCGATCTCGGCCGCCCCTTCGCCGTCGTTGCCGCCGCCGCCGCCGACGATGGCGAATCAGAGCAACCCCCTTTCCCCCTCCCCCTCCCCCTCCAACTCCTCCTCCTCCAACTCCACGGCCTCCTCCACCGCTTCGTGCTCCACGCCTCCCCCCTCCAACCCCTCGCGGCAGCTCCTCTCGGCGGAGCACCGCTTCGCGACGCAGCTGCTCCACGACGCCTCCCCCTGCTTCAAGCTCGGCCTCGCGGTCGCCAACCTCGCCATCCTCGAGGCCGCCCGCGGCCACCCGAAGCTCCACGTCGTCGACTTCGACGTCGGCAGCGGCGCGCAGCACGCCGAGCTGATCCGCGCCCTCGCCGAGCGGCGCCCCCGCCCCGCCTCCCTGAAGATCACCGCCGTCGCCGACCCCGCCTACCCCCTCCCCGCCGCCGCCGCCAAGGGCCTCCGGGACGTCGGCGACCGCCTCTCCAAGCTGGCCGACCGCGCCGGGGTGGGGCTCCGCTTCAGCATCGTGAGCCTGCGCGCGGCGGAGCTGGACCGGGCCTCGCTCGGCTGCGAGCCCGACGAGGCCCTGGCCGTCAACCTGGCCTTCGTCCTCTCCCGGATCGCCGACGAGAGCGTGTCCCCCGCCAACCCGCGCGACGAGCTCCTCCGCCGCGTCCGCGCCCTGGCGCCGCGCGCCGTGGCGCTCGTGGAGCAGGAGATGAGCGGGAACACGGCGCCCTTCGCCGCGCGCTTCGCCGAGGCGTGCGCGCACTACGGGGCGCTGCTCGAGTCCCTCGAGGCCACGCTGGGCCGGGACAGCGCGGACCGGGCCCGGGTCGAGGCCGCGCTGAGCCGGAAAGCGACCAACACGGTGGCCCGGGAGGGGCCGGAGCGGGTCGAGCGCTGCGAGCTCTTCGGGAAGTGGCGGGCGCGGATGAGCATGGCCGGGTTCCGGCCTGGCCGCTCGGACGAGGCGTGGCGGAGCCCGGTCCGAGCCCGCTCGCGGTCGACCGGACCCAACCCGAGGTTTCGCGGTCAAGGAGGACGCGGGTGGCTCGGCTTCAGCTGGATGGGCCGGGTCCTCACCTTCGCCTCCGCGTGGCGTTAGTATGTGGCTTTCGCTGTAGCTGTCGCCAACCTCCTCCCTTTTCTCCTCGTTATCTTATCGCCCACCCTGTTTTTTTTTTTTAAAAAAAATATTTCTTTTTTTTTTTTCTTCTTATATTTTCTTATGCTCGCTGTTTTGCTGATCTTGCGATTGCTAATAGTTCAAAAACTATAAATACCTCACACTAATTAATGATGATCGATAATAATACATAATAAAATAACTAGTAGTTAATAATTTCATTATTCTTCTGAGACGATTAATTTGTTGCGTGGTTGAAGCTAGTTAGGCTAAGAGGCCGCGCGTAGGTGACTTGGGTTTTAAGATACCATGGCACGTAAGTGGCCTTAGTCTAATTCTAGTTTTGATGAGCTGGAATAAAGCTGGGCTTGGGGGGTTTGCATGATCTTATTAATTCTCTCCATGATGGGTGGATGAATGGTGGATTGCGTCAGCATAAGAGGGAACTTATGCGGGAATAACGGGTAACTATTCCCGGAATAGATGATGATGACATGGTAGGTGTTCTAGCTAAGATAGCTACTTTGTAGCTCAAGGGTTGGGTCCAATTTGGGAAATGGATGTGAAAGAAAGCGAAAACTATATATATATATATATATATATATTTATGGGTTTCTCACTCCCACACGGGTTGCTTTATTTCTTCTATCTCTATAGGCCCTGTGTAGTGTGTATTCATTCATGTACGACGCATCTTATTTTGTTAATCACTTAATAGTTGGCGCAGTATTATTGGCTTAGAATTTTTCAGTTAAACTTGAAAGAAGATGCCAAGTGCTAAGTGCAACAAGGACCCCACGCAAAGCCAATGAAAATGGGAAAAGGCCACTAGGATGATTGAAAAATAATGGTGAATCCACATCCATTGTGGAACAAAATAATAAAAGCGTTTCAACGTGACATACGTTCCCTATATTTATGGCGCAAGTGGAGTTACACGTAGGAAGTGTGAATGAAGTGTGTGACTACACAAATTCCAAATAGTGCTATTTACACCAAAGTCAAGAGACCGTAATAGGTTCACCACCCATTTGGGTCCGCGGATTTGGGGTGGTTTTTCGTGCGTTGCATCGCTTAATAATAAATATTCATTCATAGTTTAACCCTAACACTTTTCCAAAGTGAAAACGTACTCCATTGTCTTTCCTGAGTAATGTGGAATGGACGCATAACATCTGGTACACTTTGACTCATCTTATATGGTGAAAATCTAGAGATTCTTCACCTCTTAAAAGAGAATTGTCATGCAAGAGAATTCCCTTCCTTTCCTCCTATCAGACCCACTCCAATTGGGACATTTTCAACGTTGTGCGATGCAAATTTTCATCACGTGTCACATACTCACAAGTCACAACACCGTAATGACATTTGCTACGGAAACCCTTTTAAATTCCACAGAAGAGCATGTTAGATGTATATCTCTGAGCTGTTTCTATTGTGATGGATCTTCCCATTAGCGTGGTATGAGAGCCGATCATAAATTCCTGCCGTTTTGCGAGGTCCTGGGTTCTAATATCTCTGCAAAATTTATTAAGTTTTGGATGTAACATGCGAAAGCTGTAGTTCCAAATCATTACAAAATCAAATGGGGCAAGCTCTGCAATGACATGAGCATCTCAAGATAAATGCACCTAAAATAAAAATTTGTAATGGAAACACACAGAATTCTAAAAGTTTAAGGGGGGGAACAAGCTGTGATTCCAACGAAATTCCATTTTGCACTAGAGTATGTTTGCTATAAACTGAGCAGTACTCGCCTTTTACTTGGCTTATTTAGTGCCCTGTTGCTATAGCTCAAATATTTTTTCACCATTTTCATGTAAACTTTACATGTGAGTTACCCTTTTCCGTGCTTGTGCATCTTTGCTATTTGAGCGTGTGCGCGCGAGAATTCGCTTAAAGTCGACTCTTTTTAAAGCCATTTTATCTCTCTCCTGTTGCCATGTGAAGGCCGCACTCTGTTTGTGCCTACACATGATAGGAAAGTGAAAGAACGGAAAAAAATAAGAAAAGAGTAAAGTTGTCGGAATTTAGAAAATTTATCCTCCATAAATAGTTGCTATACTCGGATAACTACAAATCGTCATCGTTAAATATGTTAACTAATACCAACAATAAGTGAGTTCAATTTATAATGGTATAAATCAGACGCGGATAAACAAAGGGTTACAACAAATGAGATACACAAACACTTGGAACATTCATTGATCGCAAAAGATGTGATCCGTACTTCAAAGCACCGCACCCAACTAAAGCCATATAACTCCATCTTTGCATTTATCGAAGCTCTGCTGGCTACTTTCTGTTGTCTGCCTTAATATGAAACAAGTGAACGAGCGACAGATACAATAGAAAGGACTAGCGAATTTCGCCTCCTGATGAGAATGTCGTCGATTAGCTTAGCTGATAGCGCAGAAGCATTGGGGCTGTTCAGAAGCTTTAGGCAGGAGATCAAGGACTGCATCTTTGGTCGGGAGAGCAGGGATCGCTCCGCGCTCGGTGACTGTAATAGCACCGCAGGCATTCGCAAATAATAGAGCCTCCTTTAGCTTCTTCTCATCCTGCACACACAAGATCGAAGTGAGACTCGAGCTGCAGGACTCAGAATCTTCAATGTTCTAGTAGCTTCTATAAACATATGAACAACAGTTTAGAAATGAATTTGGAGTCAACTCTCCCTCTTATTTTATTATGCAGGTTGTCTAGACATGAATCATTAATGTGATCTTCCAAGGGGCTCAACTTTTCGGTCGTGATTAGTAGTTTCCTTCTGTTATAAAACCAACTCTTTTCTGATAGCTAGCACTTGCAATTACAGCTGAGCCTACTAAAAATTTTGTTATTACAAGCATTACAAATTATCAGAGAGCTCGAGAAGTAAACAAGCCCAACCATTAAGCCGGGCGCAGAGATATCTCACCTTATAAAGTTCGAGATCAGAAGCTAAATTGCTGAGGATCCCACTGACAAATGCATCACCAGCACCAGTAGTGTCAACTGCTTTGACTTTAATTCCTTTAACTCGGCCACTGAATTTCTGCAAATAGATCGAATGTGTTAAACAAAATGCGAATAAACAGGGAATTACACATTTTACCTGAAAACGGAGAAAAGAATTCCAGTAAATTATTCTTGTTAGAGCACGAGGAAATTACTTTGGAATCTGCAAGCTCGTTCTTTACGATTAAAGAAAAAGAGGTCTAAGTGGAGAAGACGGATTACCTTAGTGTAATATCTGCACCCATCTTGCCCTTCTGTAACTAGAAGAAGCTTAAGGTTGGCGTGGAAAAGCTTCTTCTGTATAACATTGTCATCATAGGGATCATCACCTTCAGTCAAAAATGAAATCTCATCCTCACTTACCTAACATACCAACAGCGACCATGTTACAATGATACAATTGCACTGTATTCAATATGAAGATGTCGGAAGTTAAGGGGGAGTTTAATTAACGAATTTGTGAATTTGGCCGTAAATCAAATTTGTTAAGAGTCTAGTCATCTATTATGAAGACATAGAGAAGATCTGGAAGGTAGTTTATGTGCTTAAATTTACGAAACCAAAGTTTCTTTGAAATGGTCCGAAGTTATCTTTCATAGAAAGACCCAAAATCTAGCATAAGACTAGACAGTGAATCTCCCAGCATTATGCTAGTTGTTTCCAAGATCTTTCTTTCTTTCTTTTTTTTTTTTTACTTTCACCAAACTTGAGTTTGAACTGAACAACAATAATGTTAATGTAAATGCCACTTGCAGAGAAAGATTAGAAGGAAAATTGTACCTTAATAACATCTGCCTGATCCCATATACTCATGATGCCCTGCCTTGCCGCCTCGCTAGATGGCCACAACGGCAATCTGAGGTTAGGATCATAAGATAGAATGCATCCTGATTCTTTGGCTATTTTTAGCGCCGCCAGATGTGTTGATCTGCAAGGTTCCTCGATTAAGCTGATTGAGCCATAATGAAATATAGATGCCTGCAACAAAAACAGAAATATCAGGAATCATGTTACAATGTGGCCTAGCCCACAGAATTTTTCTCTATTTTTGTTTACCTTTTTGATGAGGTCAATATCAAGTTCTGATTCCTTAAGTAGCATGTCAGCGCTTGGGTTGCGGTAAAACATAAATTCTCTCTCTCCATCAGCTCGTAGGGTGACAAACGCCAGTGCAGTGCGTGCACCAGGATCAAACCGGATGCCAGAATTGTTGACTTTGTTTTTTTTAAGGATGTCAGCCAGCATATAGCCGAATTCGTCCTTTCCTACCTGCAAAGTTTTCAGTAAAATTTTGTTCTACCTGATACTAGAAAACCAATAAGGACTTACGCACAATTATGCAATTTAATCTTTACATTATAGCTGTCAAATAAGGGTAAAGCCTTTGTTGTATACAACTTCAAGCATGCATAAAGTGGAGATATTTCATTCGTCAGTCTTTTATATGAATTTCATTAAAGTAGCATTTCTGTGTTCGCATAACTGACAGAAAATTGGAACAGTTATTGTAGTCTCTGAATCATCTACTAGCTGAAAATTAGAATAATACAAATGGAACAGCTATATTTTGATACAATCACAATATTTCAGCAGCATATTTATGAATGTCTAGTTAACTATGCTCTAGTTGTTATTATATTAATGTTGAAACCACAAAAATCTCATTTCTTTACTTGGGCATGTTAGAGCTGCTAATCCTTAAGAAAAATATAGAAGAGCATATAGACAATAGAGGTTTCTAAATGCTGCCCAGCAACAAAAGAAATACTTAACTTCAGCAGGATCAAAGTTATGAATTCATGCGCTACAGACATACATATGAAAACTGCAAGTATATGAACTTGATTTCTTAAAAAAAATAATGAAAAGCTTATTTAGTAACCTTGCCAATGAAAGCTGATGAACCGCCAAGTCTAGATATACCAACGGCAACATTCGCAGGAGCACCTCCTGGAGCTTTCTTGAATGCAGGTGCTTCTGCAAGAGAAACTCCAGCTACGGTGGGGACGAAGTCGATCAATATCTCACCAAAACACACAACAAGTGATATTTTCTCTTCAGAAACCTCTGTTGCTGCATCGTTACTATGAGAATTCAAGGGACCTATATAATACGAAAGCAGATTAAAGCTTGAACATATTTCTCCGAAAAAAGTTTTCCAGAAGAGCTAGTTTTTTTTTTCGCAACCAAACAGGCAAAAAACTAAAAAAGATATTTTTCATGAAAAACTTTTTTTTTTTTCAAAATTTTTTTTCTAATACTTTTCCCATGAACCAACCAGCTTCTTAGGATGCAGAGCTCAAACTACAATAATGATTCTAACAAAGTAAAACTTAACCAGAAAACCCTTGTTATCAGCTCAATAGATTCAAACAACTTGAGAAATCAATTCGTCTAATAATTCTTAAATCAATCATTCCAATACAGCCGCAGCAGGGCCTTGTTATGCAACACTAGGAGAGGACGGCATCATTTTCATTGATAGAATCAGAATTTGAAAGCAGAGTGTTAACTTTGTAAGATGTACGTGGTCACTATTTAGGAAACAACTATTTGTATGTAAGATATTAAGTTGTTAGACAACGGTGTTTTAATATTTCATATTCAATTTTTTTTTCCTCATACTCAGGCTTTAAAATTTTTGATAGGCCTAGAATGTGAACTGAACTTAAATTAAATAAGAAAAAAAAATTAATTTGTAACACGCACCCTACTATAATGTGGCATGAACCTAATATGGTGACTAAAAGACCGGTCATGGAAATTGAGTTGAATAAAAATTAACAAACAGCCTACGGTATGTTTGTTTCACGGAAACTTGACTTTGGGTTGAGGTGGAGTTCGGTGAAAACTATTTCTTTTCCGCTGTTTGTTTCGTAGTTATGAAAGTAGAGTTTCATTAGTTCTACTGTTTGTTTGGTAAGAAATATATGATGTAAAATTATAATTTATATATAAATAATAAATAATTTAATAAATAAAATAATATAATTATATTTAATATAATTAAAATTTAATTTAAAACAACTAAATTATTTTTTTTATACGTAAATTATAATAATACAACAATAAAACTATGAAGTAAAAAAAAATTAATACTTGATTAATCAATTTTTATCATAGTTTAGATATGTCAAGTTATCAACCGAATAAAAAAATAATTAATACTATAATTAAATATAATTATCTTTATCTAGTGTATTATTTTATTTTATTTTTTTTTCTTTCACCATAATTGACTTTGGCCCACGATAGGCCGAAGTCAATTACGTCATTTCGGGTTAACTCAAGTTTCGGCCGTAACTATTTTACGGCGAATCAAATAACGAAAGTGATAGCTTACGGCGTAAACGACTTCCCTCCTCTCCATTTCCACCCAAACAAACACACCCTTTAAAGCAGGAACGTATCAAAAGAAATTAGATCGCAATGAAAGTGTGAAGTTCTGTGAACCAAACTCCAATATCATATTAGAGGGCTCGAACTAATTTAAAAGCTTAAGTTACCAGACGAAACAAAAAAAAAAAAAAAAAAAAAAAAAAAAAAAAAAACCCCTCCCACATTACCTGCGGTGGCTTCAGCCATCTTGAGCGATGCAGAAAGAGGGGAATCCAAATAGAGAAAGAGGAAGAAAGATTACCGCATTCCACCCCCCCCCCTCTTTCTATCTATCCTTCTCTCCAATTTTTTAATTGCCGGCTATATATGTATACATTACAGTAATCGTCTAAGAATAGGGGAGAGGGGGAGAGGGGGAGAGGGGGAGCATCGCTGTCGTCGAAAGGCAGCCTTTCTCGCCCCCCGACACGGGCGGAAATCTGGAGGCTTCTTGTTTTAGCCCGCCCGCCAGGCCACCTCTCCCAAAACCCCCCAAACCTGGGGTTGTTGTTTTGCGGTGGGCGACGATGCATTCCATACGCACGCGCACGGGGCCACCGTTTTCCCGCCGCTCATGCGCCTTTTGTCCAACCGTTTTCTACCCGGAGAAAATGCTCCTGCAGTAATTTTTTTTTTATAGTTAAATGAAAATTATAAGATTTGACGAAAAGCAGAGTAAATATTTATATATATTGACGAACACAGTTGTTGGCTGAATATTCAGTTCGGGCCCGCAGGCCCATAATCGGCACAATTAACCAAAGTGTGTAAACACAGGCGGGCCTAATGGGCTAAGAGGCCCATCTTAATCAGGGCTTAACCCGACCGCATCGCTCTTGCGCCCCGGTCGAGTTGCCCTAACTCTCTCTACGTCTCCACCGTGCGGCGGAACCCCCGCCGAGATGGCCACTGAAGAAGACGCGAGCAAACTCCAATCCAGGAAGAAGAAGAAGAAGATGTTGTTGAAGGAACCGAGCAAGGAGGAGGAGAAGAAGAAGAAGAAGAAGAAGGCGAAAAAGGATAAATGGGGCCAACCGGTTCTCGACTCCTGGGATGAGCCGCAGCAACAAGAAGAAGAAGAAGAAGAAGAAGAAGAAGAAGAAGCAGGTGTGGGTGGTGGTGGTAGTGGTGGTGGTGGTGGTGATGAGGATACGTACGAGCGCAATAAGGTGGTGGTGAGCGGAATGCCCTACTCCGCCACCGAGCAGCAGATTCGAGAGCTCTTCGACGGCGTCGGCGCCGTTCGCCATCTCCACCTCTCCCGCTTCCCCGACTCGGGAAACTTCAGCGGCCTCGCCTTCCTCACATTCCAGGTCTAATCCCTCTCCTCGTCTCTTTCTCTATTATGAGTTCGAAAACCCTAGAAACTACCGTTTAGAGAAAAAGAAATTACATGAAGGTGCTGATTACCACTGTTGCTCTAATTGCTTAGCTCACCTGAAATGGGGCTCCGAAAGGGAAGGGGTAATTCAAATCATCGCCTAATTTCGGCCGATTAACTATTTTACCTAGCAGTTGAACTTGTGCTACCTATATTTCTTTGCTCCGGTTACCTCTTTTACTATGCTTTGAAAGTTAACTTGAAAATTTGTTGTTCCTATTCTCTTGAAACGAAACATAAACACTTGGTTCTCTGGTACCCTAGGATATAAGCCAAGTATAAAGGATATCATTGCAAAATATGTCCGAGACCAAACACGTCCTAAAAAAAACTGATGTCTAGTACTCTAGTATCATAATTAGTTCGTCATTAGTGTAATAGTGGACTTAACTTTTAGATGACACAACTAAAATGGTTCCTGGACGTATGTTCATGGGATTCCTGCTTAGTTGTTTTATAGGGGACAAATTACATCTCAGAAGGAAGAAGCTTATTGTTACTTTTGTAGAGCCAAAATCGGGCGCTTACTGCGCTGGTCTCCAAATAAACCTGCAATTTTTTTCCGCTGGTCATATGCTTTGCATATTTTACCTTGAATAGAAGAATGTAGAGGTTGTACCAAGCAATTCCCGACTGTGGGTCCAAAACTTCCTGCATTTTCTTCCATTGTCATTATCTACTCCGAACACTCTTCAACGATTGACTTTGTCTTCTCATGCCAGACTGAGGATGATGCAACGAGTTCTCTTAAGCTTGATGGATTCAAAATGTGAGGATTTTTCTGCAGATTTTTTCCTGTTTCCACCTAACTTGTCGAAACTTTCTATGCTGACCTATGTTCATTGGGCTTCAGGGGTAACAGATTCATAAGGGTCGAGCGTTGCAGACTCGATTCCACGAGGAAAAGGAGGAGAGAGTTCATTAGCGAACCCGAGAAGGTCGACGGCTGCTGCTCGGCATATGTCGGGAATCTCTCATGGGATGTGACAGAAGACGATATAAGGGGCTTCTTTGAAGAATCTAAGATTGCTTCTATAAGATTTGCCTTTGATAAGAAGACGGGTAATTTCAGGGGCTTCTGTCATGTAGATTTCGAGGATGATGAGTCACTGGAGAGAGCTATGAAGAAAGACCAGGTTGCGCTGCATGGCAGGCCAATAAAGATAGCTTATGCAGTTGGCAATAGGAACTGAACCAACAAGCTTTTCCCAAAAGCTCCTTTACTATTGATCATTTGGTAAATCCCCAAACGCCGTTAAGTGCTTCCTCAAGAACCATATTTATCCCCCTGTACTCGAAATTTTATAAATTCTTAACATGAAGAGCTATAATTGGTTTTAATTAAGGTTTCAGAGTGGCTATTATCTATTTAGATGATAAATTTTATTTTGGTGGGAAATAGTACCAAAGATACAACAGTTATGAGGTAAATAACTGTCAATTGATGCCTAAAGGGGCGTATATGTTAATATAAGTGTAGAGGGATAAATTTGCTATGTTGACTCAAAATTCTTCTTGAATATGTGTTTGAATACCCCAATATGAACATGGGTGGCGTATTGTTTCATTCTCTGATGGGACTTTGTATTGTTTTCCTGGGTTGTTGTTGTTGTTGTTTTTGTACAAGTTTCTGCAGGTCAAACATAAGTTGGGAACACAGAATCTGGATGGAAACTGAATTTCATTTGGGGGGGGGGGTAGTTGAAAAGAGAAACGTTGGGTGAAATGGACATAATCAAATTTCTACAACATTGGGCTTCTGGTTGAGGAGTAATGCTCGTCTTATAAATAAGTTTTACAACGATGTTGTAAAATTATCAATGGTGATACATCATACATGGAGCTCATAAATTCTCTGATCTGATGCATCAACAGCGGGGTCGTTTCTACTTTCGAATTTTTTCCAAATGGCGATTGCACGAGCCAAAATTTCTCATTTTGTGTCACGCATGATATCATTGTGATCGTCAAAGAAGCATGTGACGCATTAAAAATCGATGGGTTCTTTCTCGTCCTATATTTAACTAGGGTGTAAGTGTAATATACAAGTTACGTTCTACTGTTATGTATTGTCTATGACTGGATATGGTTGAGAATTTCAGTTGAAAATAATACAAACAATTAAGACGACCCCAGCGTTTGTTATCAACTGAGTGATACATAATTAATAGGTCTAATCAGTGAAAATTCCAAAATAAATGATGGTATTAAGCTTGTAACCACGGGTCTGATAGGAAATGTCTCGGATTTAGTCTGTGTACCTACCAAAGCCTCTGAGCTGTAAATTTTAGCTTGTCAGATACTCAATTTCTGCTTAGTCATGATCAGAGGCTCTCTTAATGACATGTGCTTGGGTGGCATGTAGAATAAGATTGATTTTCTACCCCTTAATTTAGCATTACTAACTACCTACCTACCTCTCTAGAGGTTCTTAAGCCACATAAGATACATAAAATCCATGTGGCAACTGTGGCAAACTAAACTTGAACACGAAGACCTTGCATAAATTCCCTGTGATATGTTTGATTACTTCTCCGCCACATGTCGATCTACACACACTATATGAGAATAGCATTATCCGGAGCTCCAAATGGGATGATACTGTAATCCCACATAATGAAGAGTTTCATATGCTAAGATTCTCGTAATTAAGAATTTTCAAAAGGATAAGAGTTTTCTTCGAGAATAAGGCTCAATGAATAATACTATAAAGTTTATTATAGTCAAAGATGACTTGTATATTATAAGATGGTCATACATATTTGTTCTCATCTAGCTTATTCCCTTGGCATCGAAGTTTATGGCTAAAATATTATTTATGCCTACTTCACCTCCTCTCTCACATACCGGATTTGTAGCCATGTTACATGTCACAATTTCGCCCTTGTTCAGGAAAATTGTGTTATGTGTTACGTGTTAGCACGGCTTAATTTTTTTTTTCTATAATAGAGATTACTTAGATAGTGAATAGAAATAAAAATCTATCCTTCTTAAAACTATAATTCGAGATATGTAGGTTGGGTGGGGTGTTATCTAGAATAACGGGTTGTCAATTTCTAATCAATTTTCCTTCTTAATTACATATTGCATGAGGAATGAATAATAGTCCCAGATCAATGTTTCAAATTCGATTGCCACATCAACCCTTTTTTTTCTAATGCTAAAATAGCACAGCTGCAAGATCAATGTTTGCAATCGACAATCAAAATACGGGATTTTTCCGAAAATTTTCCTTGAGATCCCAACACAGAAAAATATTAACCTCATGAAAATTCATTCACGCTGCAAAACGAGTTCTTTCTCCAATGATTGAAACAAGTATTTGGCACATAAAAAAGACATGAAAAAAAAAATACAAGAAAACCATTACGAAAGACGATACGTTGATTTCTTTTTTTAAACGACATGCTTTGTATTTTTTAGATTTTTGTTATCTTTTGCGCTAGAAACTATCAGTATGAACGCTGAATTTTAATCCAACGGATGATGCGATTCAACTGCGATTCAACTGCAGCAGCCGCACAATAATTTCTCGTCCAATTGAACATAAAGGTAAGTCCGATTTGGAGGCCCCCCATCGTCCACATGGACTGCTTTGAACCGCAGAAGACTCAAAGCATATGACTAGTCAGGAGAATTCCCTCCGTTCTGGGGATCTATAAAATTTAATTAAAAAAGTAATCTATTGCCGTTTACCGTTGAAAAGAGTTTACAGCAGTTGATACAACCCCATCGTGTGATCTTTTTGACCTGGGGTTTTTGTGTTTATATAGAGAGAGCGTGTGAAATTAGGATAATCTACCATCTCAAAATACTTGATGCAACAAGTTATAATATAAAATTAACCGATATATAAATTATTAATATATTAGCAAATTTATGTATGATTTTAAACTGATGCGTAATATATTTGTTAAGTATAACAACGGCTACACAACTACGCACGCATGCTTGAAAGCAGAAATTGAACTCGAGTTAACGGGCGCAGGTGATGGGCATCTACGTACCCAGTGTAAGCGAATATCAAACCATGTGGTATCCACGTGGGCATATATATAAGGTACCATTCCCTGCTTTTCAATTGGATTCTCCGCGTATTCCATGTTCTACACCCAACACCTTTGTTCCCTTCCTTAGCTCGCTAAATAAAGACCTCAAAACAAACAAAAATCAAAAAAAAAAAAAAGAATTTAAAAAAAAAAAATGCAGCAGAAGCTTCGGGGGCTTCTGAAAGACGAAGCTGCCGTGCGACGACACGGAATTTAAAGTGGGGGGCGGTTTCAGAGTCAAACGTTGCTTCTCTTTTTCCCTCGCAACTCACGCGGCTCCCCCTCCTCTGCTTGTTTGTCCCTCTCCCTATTTCTCTTGTACACGTACACTCATCGATCCATTTAGAAGGAGAAGAGCTCTTGCGCGCGCACCACGCCCGCAGAAACCCATGGAGAAGAAGCTGCTTTTGGGCTCCCACAAGGAGCCGTTTTGGACGCGGCCGTGGCGATTGCTGAAGACCATCTTTTTCGTTTTCACCATGCTGGCTTCTCTCCTCCTCGTGTGCGCGCCGCCGCTTCTCGTCGTCGGGCTCGACCTGCTTCTCCCCCCGGCGCTTCTCTCCGCCGCTCTCCGGAGCGGTCCCGTCTACGCTGCTGCTTCTCCGCCGCCCTCTCTGTATGATCAGCTCTTCGCGAGTTTCGACTTCCGGTCTTCGCTGGTCGACTTGCCCGCCGTGTCGGCCGCCAGAGCTCTTCTCGTTCTCTGTAAGAATATTTTCGCAAGATTAATAAATAAATGATTCAGTTTCCGGTTACTCCTACTTTTGCTGTACGGCGTATGTTTCCATGCATTAGCGTTTCATTGTTACTCGGATAGGAAAATTTGTCATGTTTACAACAGGGGCTTTTCTTTTGAAACTTAACTATGCTGACTAATTGCAGGTGCCTATGCTTTATGTGGTGGCCGAGGTGCGTATTTAGCGATCACGGCAATATGTAGTGCCGCGTCGATCGGATATGTTTCGATCAAGGCTGTTTGCGCATTCGGGGTGAGCTCCGTCGGAGGGGCTAAGCGTGTTACGACTGAGGGTAAGGACGGAGCGTTGGCCGTCGAAGCGTTGTTTCTGAGCTCTTTGGCGCTCGCGGTGGCTCACGTCGCGGTGGCGTATCGAACTAGCTGTAGGGAGCGGCGCAAGTTGCTCGTGTATAGAATCGACATCGAAGCGGTGAGTCTGATTCCCTACCTCTACCCACTCTTGATTTTTTGTCGAACATCTTGTGTGCACATGCCTGCTTGATCACCAGAGCAGCAGCTTTGTAATTAGATTAAAAGCATATTTAGACTTGTTAAGAGGAGGGATAAAAAAATGTTAAGAAATCATTTTTTAAAAAATAATTATTTACAGTAACTAGGTTATGGCTCAAACACAATTTTTTTCTAAAAAAATATAGCATGCTATTCACTTTATTTATTTTTTTGTAAAATAAATTTAGTTAAACATATGAATCATAAACACAAAATCTACCTCTAAATAATTTGGCAGTTTCCCATGAACTTGCAGCTAGATGACCCCTTTTTTTATTTTTATTTTATGCTTCTTGTTTTCTACGGAACTTCTAAGATGATTTGATCGATTATAACGAACACTACTTTACCTTTTGGTGTCCTTTTTTTTGTTAAGTGTAATTTTTTTTTGAGTAAGGCTACTATGCTATCGAAAGCACGGAGCCTTCCGTGCTTCCAGCTCGTTTTCGATGTTGCGAATTTTGAACCGTCGATCGACTCCGTTAAACTTGATCTAGAGTATTTGAAGTACCTAGAAAATAAATTTTATGATTTTTCGATATCATTTGCCTAGGGATCGAAGGGGCTCAAAATCAATAATTTTAATGGCCGTAGTGAGCCGTTTGCAAGTTTAACGGTGTAGAAATATCCAAATCGTCTGAAATTTTGATAGAAAATTCTTTATACTATATAAAACAAGATCAATACCTTTGATCTAAAATTTTAATGTCATATTATCACGTTTTGTAAGATTTTTATTTTCAGCCGTTGATTTTGAGCCTCTTGGTTCACTAGGTAAATAATATCGAAAAATCGCATAATTTATTTTCTAGATACTTCAAATACTCTAGATCAAGTTTAACGGAGCCGATCGACGATTCGAAAGTCGCAACATCGAAAACGAGCTGGAAGCACGGACGGCTCCGTGCTTCCGATAGCATAGTAGCCTTACTCTATTTTTTTGGTGTCCAATTAATAAATTTCTTTTCCCTAAAATAGCCAAATAAAATAATTAGTCTCCTCCTTTTTAAGCCTGATGCTCTTCCATGCCCGGTTGTCAAATTATTACACACAAGCCCAGTTGTCAAGTTATTAAGATGTACGAATTGATTTGTGAAATAAATTTATCTACCAGTGAATATATACTCTGTAACCAAAGCTTTTAGCTTAGTTATTGAAATGCAATGATTAAATGTGCTTCCTACAATACTAGGGCAAGTGCATTTATTCCATGGAGTTATTATTATAGTTGTTATTTTATTATTATTATAGATGTTCATGGGCCATTATATAATGTTTGGGCAAATCAAATCATAACACATCTAAATTCTTTCTTTTCCTGCTTGCTTCTATCAAAATAGCTGTTGGGTCTAGGGTCTACAGAGTTGGGAAACTACATCAAGAACACCAAATTTGGTCTACATGTGAATCAATTAAGTTTTATACTTTGCCCTCTTTTGATACCTACATGAACTACAATGTTAAAATAGCAATATATTTGCTCATCAAGCTGACTACAATTACTAATTTAATCAATTGGGATAAGATATATTAATACGCGTTGTTAGAGAAATTCAACTACTTGATGTTCACCCCTTACTCTTATTACTGATTTTAACTAGATTTCTCTGTCGCGATCGACTGTGTATTTATTTCTCTTTTAAATACAAACTTTCGTGCTACTACAATTCTTCTGTTTAGTTAGTCAAATTTTTCAAGATATAATATTGATTGTTACATTAATCGGCGATGATGTTTGCAACTTTTCTCATTTGCGAAGTTGTCTTTACGCATACTTACTATCTTGATCTTCGTGTTCTATATATTCTAAATGAACTTGTTCGTTTTGTAGGTAAAGCAAAAGGAGGCCAAACTAAAGGAGCAAATTAAATTGTGAGATAGCCTTATCAGCTTAAGGGTAGAGTATGCCAGGGATGTGTATCATACATATTGTTTATGTATAGAACTTTTTTTTTCTCCGAATTATTCATTGAAAAAACATCGAGAAGCTTCAAATAGCGATCGACTGTAAACAAGTCATCCCCAATTTTGTCCTCGTAGCATCGGTCATTCGGGCATGTACATTCGCATACATGTGTTTGATTTGATCAGTTTACAAAAGGGACATGTCAACAATGTAAAGATAATTCAACATGAACCTCAGATGCCTCTTTTAAACATCTCTGTTGAATTTACATCTCTATCAGTCAATGCATGTGTTCTTCATGTATGAAATGTAGTGAGTAATATTGGGCCCTGAATTTGACGTGGCTCGGCCCGAGAAGTAACCCATTACTTAGTTTGGGCCAGTAATGGACCCACATGTGTATTGTTTTAATGGGCTAAGCCAGGTTCACAGCCCAGTATACTGTGGCCCATTGACACTCCTTTTAGCTTTGGACCCTTGATTGCGGAGTCCCCTGTTGACTCAGTAAACACCGCTGAGGCGAAGTACGCACTGACATACTAGAATTTTCTTTTTAAGATGCCTGTAGAGCACAACGCACGCCGTATTTACTTTGTATAAAGCGGGATTTGATCGTTTGCGGATGACATTTCACAAGATGCGAAGTTTCAACAGTTGTAGCTCAGCATGCTGAGATTCGTGCAGCAGAATAGTGATGCTCACTACTCAAAGCTTTACTCTTCTCATGCATCCAATGTAGTATGGGCGTCTCGATTGCGTGTGTATATGTTTTGTTCTTCTGAAGAAGATATGATGCTGATTTTCGCAAATATACATTTCCACCTACTTTTGCTATCGCGCTAAGTTATTTTGAATGATTGTTGTTGTTTAACTCTTACAAATGTAAGTGAGATTATCGTAGCTTCACAAGAATCACTTACGTCAGTTATAATACAGTTGTTGGTTTTTTTATTTTAATCAGATAACTCAATTAAAACTCAGCTTAACTTTTTTAATTGAATTGATAAAGCAGTTGCTAATTCCGTTTTGCACCGTCATCTGTATTTAATTAAAATGTAAACTTTCACTTATGTATGTATATTGCTAGTTTGACTGACTAATTATCACGTTATATTGTTTAACTTTTTCAATTGTAGGGGATGTATAATTAGTCATCATGTGAAGATATTAAACCAAACTCAGACGTAGTAATTTAACAAATCATTAATAATTTAAACGGTCACTAGAGCTTCACAATTATGATGTGTCACTGTTGCATATAGGAATCAGGATACTTCTCCTGTAATGAACGGTGAGTGTTACTCGCAGCTGGGTCCCACGTGTACATAACACCACAAACATAGCAGGGTGAATGTATTTTCTTTTTTTTCTTTTCTTTTTTTTTTTTAATTTTTTGATGTGTCATAGGTGGTTGGGAACGTCACCCATTCCATCAACTTCCTCAACTCCCACTTCTCTCCATAAACGAAAAAAAAAAAAAAAAATCATCACATAAAATATTTTACAAACTAATTAATTTTATCGTGTCACATCTAAAATAACAAAAAAAAATCTAAAAGTGGTAAAATTTTTATTATTATCTTTGCGTACAGCATAAATTTTTTTAATTAACTATTTATTATCTTTATTTAAAATAACTGTAACAGAAAAAATTATCCTGACAAAAAAAAATCTTATATGCACACTACCTTACTATAAAATAAAAACCAGTCGGTATCATATAATGATAACTAATGATCTTATTAAACGTTATATAACTGGTACTATTTTGCATTTATTCAATATAATGATTAAGCATTTTTATTCGTGAATACGCTGGCTTCAAGGTCCATTGCAGATCTCATTTGATTATTAGGGCCTCGATTCCGTATTGAGAGTCACCTAATATTATTAGACAAAATAAAATTGAGGCAAAGGTAAATAGCAATATACTTCTTTATTTTTGACAAGATTACGGAAAATATAGCGTAATCTATTCATCAGGATATGCACAATTTGAAAAAAAAAAAAAAAAAAGTAATTAGTAAGGGATAGTAACATCATCCGAATACATGTTTCGAGGTATACAAAATTGTTGTAGCATTACCATTTACCTATGTTATGTTAAACTAATTGTGGAATCACCTTGGGAGACGGATGACCGGGTTGACGTTTCACTGCTAACCGACGTTTCGTCCGCGCTGATAAGCCCGTCCCAACGGTCACCGTGGTAACTACCAAGCTTTGTTTACTTTATTCTTGGTAACGTGGAGGCGTGACATGAGCCGGAAAATATATATAGAGTGAGAGTTAAGCTCGTATACCATCGTTAGCACGAAAGCTTTCGTGCTATCAAGTTATTTTTAATATTGCTGTCTCCAAATTGACGATCGGTTCCATTAGATTTGATTTACACTATAAAAATTATTTGATGTTGGGAAGCGTGATTTTTTCTAATACCAATTGTTGGAACCGGTATTTGTGCTGATGTTGATTATATAACCCAAGATCTAAAATAGAACAAAATAATATGGAGAAGAGATATTGGAGAAAGAAGAAGATAACTAAAATAATAAGCAATTAATTATATTCTGGACGACATCCTCGGCCATGTCTATTATGGCTTATTTTCTAATTAAGCTATGCTTAACTATATATAGCCATCAAATCATAACAGATGATAAATCTAATTTTTACTTTGGATAATTACAAATCCTAACCATAATCAAATAAAAGATTTAAACATATCTATAACTATATTTTAATTAAGTTTGGATTATTATTTCCAACATCTTCCCTTAATCCAAACATCATCTTCAAGTTGCGAACTCCATGAAACGCGCATTTTGGTTTTGCAATTTCTGTTGCTGTTGTTGTCGTCGTGTTCAAGTTGTGCAGCATGACGCATGTCCAATGATGTTGCCATGCACGAAATCTTGGCCACCAGTAATTTTTATCATATGCATCAATCTTTACAAATTGCTGATACTTGCAAATATCTTGAAAAACATGTAATTTTGAAAAAATTGGATTGATATGAATTTTGTAATTTTGTGGTAGCCGAGAAAAGTTTGATCGACACGGATGTTTGTTCGATACATTGATCTCGTGTGAATTTTCATGTGCTTCCTGCTTTCGTAAGTCTAATTTGCAATTTGCATCTTCGATCACATCAAAATAATGATAAATTTTTTCCCTGCTTTGCTACATAATTTCTTCATCAATAGAAATCATATTATCATTGTGAACTTTCTCATCGATTTGAGTTGCACGGTTTTGATCATCAAGATACCCTTTACAAATTTGATTTTCTTCATGATTTTGATCAGATTTTTCTTTCCAAATTAAGACTTTTGTATTTTCGTTGTTTGATTGAATTTCTTCTTCTTTTTGAATTTCATTCTCTTCCTGCAAATCTTCTCCTTCAATTTTCGATAACATTCTCCACGCTTCTCGTGCCGTCTTTATCGTTGAAATTTTTCCAACTAACAATAGATCCACTGCTTGAAAAATATATGATAGAACTTCTCTGTCTCTTTTTTTAAATTCTTCTTTACCATATTCTTTTTCAAAATTTCTATTCAACCTCCACTACATCCCACAAATCTTGGGATTCTAAAAAACATCGAATGATAATTTTCTATCGTTTTAAAGTTAGTTCCATCGAACTTTGGTAAATTAGGTTGAATAAACCAATCTAAATCTATAACAAGAACTTCATAACCTGAAAATTAAGTTTCAGATTTGTACCTTTCTATTTGGATGACGTCCCTAGTTCATCGAGATCTCGCCGAATTTTCTGTACTTCGGCTTGCTTGCCTAGTCCTCCTGGCTATCTCGTCAAGTCTTCTTGGATCTCTTCACAGGCTCTCCTCGCTCTTTTTTCGTCAAGCATCACAACCACCTGCTGTTGTGTGTTGTGAGGAGGCCAACTTCAAAGCAATTCTTTCACTTTGGTTTCACCTGAACGTCACCTTCAATCTGCTACGAGTCGCTTAACTTTGATGTAGCTATTCGGTATATTGGATCTATATTCTTTTCGAATATGCTGTCATCTGGTTTATAAGTTGTATGATACTTTCCGGCTCTGATACTAATTGTTGGGAAGTGTCATTTTCTCTAATACCAATTGTTGGAACCGGTATTTGTGTTGATACCGATTATATAACCCAAGATCTAAAATAGAACAAAATAATATGGAGATGGGATATTGGAGAAAGAAGAAGATAACTAAAATAATAAGCAATTAATTACATTCTATATGACATCCTCAGCCATGTCTATTATGACTTATTTTCTAATTAAGCCATGCCTAACTATATATAACCATCAAATCATAACAGATAATAAATCCAATTTTTACTTTGGATAATTACAAATCCTAACTATAATCAAATAAAAGATTTAAACTTATCTATAACTATATTTTAATTAAGTTTGGATTATTATTTCCAACATTTGAAAATTGAATTTCATAATTTTTCGATATTATTTATCTATCAAACGAATAGTCTAAAAATGAACGACCGAAAATAAATCTCATAAAAAATGATGATAAAAGGTTTGAATTTAAGATTAGAAAACCTAATCTTACTCTAAATAGTGAAAAAAAATTTCTATAAAAATTTCGCCAGATTTGAATTGTTTTATACCATTAAATTCATAAAAGCATCACATCGACCATTAAATTTGTCGATTTTGAAATATTTTATCACTGGCCAAATAATGTTGAAAAATTATGAAATTTAGTTTTTAAATATTTTTAATAGTGTAGATCAAGTCTAACGGAGCCAATCGTCGATTTGGAAGCCGCATCATTTAAAACAACTTGGTAGCACGGAGGCCTCCGTGCTACCGGTAGTAGCCTAACTCTCTCTCTCTCTCTCTCTCTCTCTCTATATATATATATATAAAGATAGCACGCTATCCACTTTATTCATTAGGTAAATAAATTTAGCTATATAAAGTGAAATAGCTAAGACCTCCAAAAAGACGGAAAATCAAAAGAAAAAGTAATTAAAAAGAAAAACTAGAGTAAAAACAAAAACAAACGTTGTTCTCCTCGTATATTATTTATTGTTTATGTATAGATATTCGTATGATCAAAAAATGTTGGATGGTTCAAAATTTTTCGTCAGCTACAGTAGCTACATAAGTATATGAAAAGCTTAGTTGGCACTTTATTTTTTCTGCCGCATACTAAAATGTTAAGATTATTTGTGAGTTATTTACTGTCTCATTGGTTTGATAGATAATATGGTATTATGAGCAATTCTAGATTTTTTAAGTTTCAATGGAGTTTAATTTTATTTCCCGAATACATCATTTAACGGGATTATTTTTTTACCAATTATAAAATAAATTTTGATTCATGATAGTAAAAACAGCCACACAAGGGCTCTTATAATAATTTAAAGTAAAAGAGCAAAGGTTACAAAAAGATCCTTCTTTTTCCTGGCCTTGCTGCTTCCTCTGTCAGAAAAGGAGAACGTATCACGTGTACATTGAGATGATCCTTACAATTAAAGGCCAAATTGGTCACGTGGATGAGTTCTCAATATTTTCGTACAAAATAATGTTTGGCACTTCTTTATGGTGCATGCATTTATGCAATTTACACTGGCTAACTAAACTGGAGTGCACTGTTTGAGATTATTTTTTTTTTATAAACATATTTTCTATTAACTGATATTTCTCAAATAAAAAAATCTTATGAAATCTCGGAATTTTTGGTGCAATCACTTTCATAAACTATAATAGTCAAAATACTTTCATGAAATTCTTCTATATATATATATATATATGCATAAAAAAGATGTGCATTTATTGGTGCCTTTAATTTAAACTATATATAAAGTTAATATTATTAGTGTCTTTATATATATAAACGGATATAGAATTTAGAGGAGTAATATTGATGATAATTTTATATCTTTAGAAGAGTATTAATAATAATTTTGGATAATTAAAGAGGTATTAGTGATATTTTTTAAAAGAGTATTTATGATATTTTAAAATTTTAAAAAGGTAAATTTATATTTGGTAAAGAAGAAGAGCTCCCTCAATTTTGATCTCAAAAAGTTGTGTTGTGTAGCCTTGTGGACCTCTCTCTCTCTCTCTCTCTCTCTCTCTCTCATATGTAAGTAAAAGTGGTAATCTCAACAAGTTAAAAGCTAATTTGACTAAGATGATCACCTGACACAAATATGCAGGTCTTGCATTGGGAATCGTGAAAAGTTTCTTTAGGGGTTACTATATTTGAAATATTAAGATTGCATTATATAATGTAAGAAAGTTTGAAAGTAAAATAGTCTGTTTGGATTAATTAGCAGACACTATTACACTGCGCAAATCGTAATGACTATACGGAATGAGTCAATTGTGGTATAATTTTTGTAATTTTTTTGAAAATTAATGAAAGTTACCTATATTTATTTTTTTCCTCAAAATCTTTTTTCGCTTATAGACGGCCCAAAAATACCAAATGGCTGCTGGAATTAATTAGAAAAATTTAAAACTTATGGAACTTATCTAAACTATGAACCATTTTGATGATTATCTAATTTTTAAAAATTTTAATTTCACTATCAAATTTCTAAATTTACTTGATTTTACTCAATTATTAATACTTTGATTTTAAAATTTAAGATAATTATTTATTTTAATAAATTTATAATTACAAGAATTGTACAAAGTATACTAATTAAAGTAGTAAAAATAAACACTCAATTAAAATTTTAAAATCAAAATAAAATTAACTGAATTTAAATCAAATAAATTAAAAAATTAAATAATAAAATAGATTTTAAAAAAATTAGATAGCGAATCTAAAGTAATTTGTAGTTGAAATAAATTATGTATATATATATTTTTAGGTTAATTTCATACATATTCCTGTAAATATAGTGAATTGCAAATACATTCTTATAAAATTTAACTTTCATATCATGTCTCTACAAAAGTCCTAATATTTTTAAATATGTTCATATGGTTTGTTACCGTTAAAATATTATTCTATTTGATAAGTGAAATACAGTTCTGCCATCATAAATATGTTCGTACAAAAGTTCAAATGTTAATTAAAGAGGATAAAAAGATCAATTTCTCTCATTAACTAAACTAGGATTAAATATTTTACTTATAGTTAACTGATTTTTTTTAACCAGTCTTAACGGTAGAATATTTAAAAAATCAGAACGTTTAAGAATAATATAAAAAAGTTAAATATTGTAGTAAAATATATTATAATTTGTTATGTTTGCAGTATTTGATAGAAATTAATACTATTATTTTCTTTTGCAGCTAGGTACTCTACAAATGGCTGTGTAACTGCGCAATATCACAATGAAGAGACTGACACGCGGGTCCACATCGGGAAAGTAAGTGGGCCCAACATTCCATTCCAAATTTCCAATCAACTTTTCCTGCGAACAGGCTAAATTTGCCTTGCATGTCAAATGGCTATTCCAAACACTGTGTAATTCTTCTGGCACGCTCTAATCCCAGAATCATCCCTTCTTCTGCGCCATAATAAATCCTAAAAAAGCTTCACTGCTTCTTCGCATATTAGCCCGCGCAAATAATTGAAGCACTCGTCGAATAAAGATCACAGGAGGCGAAACGTTACTGCGCATACGCGAGCGTGTGCATTCCTGCATAGAAGATTATGCTGGCGCACAATTGACATATCCGTTTTTAATTTGTTCTCAGTTTAATTAGGAGTTGGAATCGGAGACAAAGTGTGAGAAAAGGGAGCGCGCGACGTCCTCACAAATTTCACGCTGAGTCTCATCTTCGGTCATGGATGCTGGATTGAGTTGCCCGCCCGTCAGTCCATTCCAGCAAGAAGATGAGCACAGAAATTTGAGATCGCTGGCCGCTTAACGGCGTGCGCAGAAAACTCCTGCGCGCTGCTAACCGTGCAGTTCGCTCCGTAAGATGAAACATAGATCGAATGCTCGATGTAACTATAACTCATTCAATGATAATTATTTAATGACATTTCTTTTAAGAAATTGAACTTCTAATTCACTGATAATTATTTTCGACAATTAAAAAAAAAAAAAAAAAAGAAAAAAAAGAGTGTAGTTCTAACAAAGAGTGGCGCCACCACCAACGCATCAGAAAAAGGCGTGCTTGGTACGCAGCAGCAGTGGAGTGTACACCCACAAGAACCCCTCGCCCGCATCCTTACACGCACAATAAGACAACACAGCGCCCTTCATTAGCCATAGCTCGTTACATAGTGAAAAACTATAAACATATATAAATATATATACACCTCCCCTCGCGTCAAAATAATTAATATAAGCACCTTTTTATTTTTAATCCTATAAGAATTCCTAATGCAATCACTAAAGACATTTCTAAGGCGATGCAACCGTGACGTCAATCCGATGACAAGCACGTACTGTCAATATTTATATGTTATATTAGAGAGGATAGGATTAGCATCTAGGTTTAAAAACTAAATTAAGTTGGGAGTTAATAATTGTTAAGTATATTAGGATGTGTAGAAGCGTGAGAGACCACCCAGAAGTAAAAGAAAAGATAATTAATGTGCACGGCGAAGAAAAAAGAAGAGGGTTAGGGAATAGCACGATAGTAATAATTAAAGAGGTTGAAGTATATAATATTAAAATAATTTGTTTAGAAATTAAGAGATCATAGACAAACGATTAATATTTTACATTAAGAGAGGAGTATATTTTAAATATTATGATAAAAATAATCCGATCAAGCTAACTAGATAACGGGACTTCTAACTATATATAGTATTCAACAAGCCTTGTTTATTTTTTTAATATTAATTTAAGTTCAGCGATTTTATAAATAAATAATCAGTTCACATAATAATTTCAACACGGAGAAGGAGAAGAGCGTCCCCTATAGTCCTGGTCCCATTTTAATACCATTTTAATGGAATTAGTTGGAAACGATGGACCACATCCTCTTTGCTTCGGCTCCAGCCCCTATTCGGAATATTTTTCCAGGCGCATCTATTCCACTGCTGCTCCTTACACACACATCTTCCTCTCTCTCTTTCTCTTTCTCTCTCTCGATATGCGTCTAATCGCTCTTCTACTTTGCTGTGTAGTAGTAGAAGTGTAAGTGTGTGTGTGTGTGTTGTTGTGTGTGTGTGTGGAGAGAGAGAGAGAGAAGCAGAAGAGAAGATGAGAGAAGAAGACCGCAGCCAATTTCCCTCAAAAATTTTTTCTTAAAAGTTGTGGCAGATAACATGGAGGGGGGGGAGGGGGAAAAGAAGAAAAGGAAAAAGGAAAGACACACACCACACTTTTGAGGGGTTTTGGGCGATCTGCCAATCCGAGATCAGCCACTCTTTCCGGGGCAGATCGAAAAAAAAGAGCAATTATGAAAGTGTACGTTGCGGGCATTAAAGCCATGTACAGAGAGGGATTATAAGCTACAAAGCCCATGCGGCGCCCGGTCTATAAGGTTGGTTTGATATATTATATTAACGTTCCCTTTTCTTTTCCACTTAAAAAGATTACTCAGTTTATGGGAAGGGGAAAAGGGTTTTCCTTTTCGTTTACTTGCATAGTTTGGTGGCCATGGTTCGAAGGGTATGGTATGGATAGTAGAACAGGTAATTAAGGATTATGGCCTACATGAAAATCTATCCTCCATGGCCACCTATAGTTATTACGAGTAATTAATCGATCACCAAAGTCCTCTCTTGTAGTTTTTTTTTTTTTTTTTCTAAATTTTCCTTTTTTTTTAAGAGTCTTTAGCTCTTCTGTTGCTTTTCGGTTGGTGAAATTTACTCTTTTTATGGTTCCAATTTGGCCATCAGGATCCAGTAGTTGAAGGGCTCCTCATCATCATCAAATTAAAGAAAGCTTAAAGGAGGTTTATATATAGAGAGGGTGTGGTTTAATTGCTGGGACTGTGCAGGCCGGGATGGCCCATGAGTATCAGCATCAGCAGCATCATCATCATCATCATCATCATCAACCGGATTTTATCTCCGCCACCAACAACGCCGCGGCTGCTACCGCGGTCGCCTTGCACGGCTTCGGCACCAACCATGAGCTGTACGACCTGCAAGCCGGGATGGAGATGCTCGGGATACCGTCGAAGCAGCCCCACGCGCAGAACGTCGCCGACGGCAGCTGGAAAGTCTTCTTCCCGAAAGCCGGGAGCTCCTCGACCATCGGCTTCTCCCAACCATCGACCGATGCCGGCCTCATGGGTGCACCCGAGCCAAACATGGGCACGTGGCCGCCGCAGTCGAATCGGATGGCGGTCGTCGACCAGTCTATCAGGTGCCTGCTCCCTTCGGAGGGGGGCGAGCAGGCTAACAGGGAACTGTCCTTATCACTATGTAACGCCGACCCTTCAGGCAGCGGATTCCACTATCAAGTAGAAGACGCGTCGCTTCGAAAGCCCGAAGATTCACTCCACCAACAAGAAGTGTTCTTCTTCGGGCCGTCGGCGGCGGCCGCGAGCGCACCGATGGCGAGTCTCTATCAGCAGCACCCTCAGCAGCTGAAGAACTCCAAATACTTATTACCGGCTCAGGAGCTACTGAATGAGTTCTGTAGTTTGGGCAAAGAGCACGGCTCTTCGACGCTGAAACGGCAAAGCAAAATATCGAAGCAGTGGGACGAAGGCGGGTCTTCGTCCTCCTCCTCTCCCTGGACGCAGCCTCTCCACACGCTGGAAATCCTCGAGCTGCAGAAGCGAAAGGCCAAGCTATATTCCATGCTCGAGGAGGTATCTGCACCTGCAACTTGCTTTTACCAATATGCTTTGTTAATTATCATCACTCTCAATTCTTCCTAAATTACTCTACAATAACAGCAACTTGAAGAAACTATTACTATTATTATTTACTATTATTATTATTATTAGTAGTAGTAGTAGTAGCAACTATTTACATATAGAGATCGAGGGGGTTGATAAAATTTGATAGGGTTGGGAACATGAAACTGTGGGGGTTCAATTATATGCGGGACTGGGGCGCGCCAGGTACCATTAACGCGGAGCTGCGACGGGACAGGGACAGTTTGTTATTTCGGGGCATCCCATTTACTTTTAGAAACCTCTATTCCTTACCCTTACTTAGGTATCTAGCCCTACCAATCCCCCCATACCCTCTCCTTAACTAATGGAACCCACCGTATCTTTTCTCTTTCGATCATTTCACTCCTAGCTAGTTCCCTCACACTTTCACACAAGTGTTATTCACTCAGTGACTATTAATTTGTTGCCACCAAATGTTCTAGATATGCAAAAGGTTCCACGTACTACGCGATACGGTGCAAGAGGTTGCAATGCTACAAAACAAAAGGGAATAGTCACCTTAGATTCTTCGGAACATTAATTACTCCGCCCTGATTAATTACGTACGTACCTTAGTGTCTTACATGTTTTACCGAAGCCGATGATACAAATTAATTCATGCACAGGTGGATAGAAGATACCGAAGATACTGTGAGCAAATGAGAGCTGTAGTACTGGCCTTCGAGGCAGTGGCTGGAGAAGGGGCGGCCGCGGTGTACTCATCGTTGGCGTCGAAGACCATGTCGAGGCATTTTCGATGTCTGAGGGACGGCATTGTGGGGCAGATAAGCGCGACGAGGAAGGCGATGGGAGAGAAGGATCCGGTCGCGCCGGGCACGACCAGGGGGGAGACGCCGCGGTTGAAGCTTCTCGATCAGTGCCTTCGGCAGCAGAAGGCGTTCCAGCAGCCCGGGGGGACGATGGAGAGCCACCCTTGGCGGCCGCAGCGGGGCCTTCCCGAACGCTCCGTGTCGATTCTCCGAGCATGGCTCTTCGAGCATTTCCTTCACCCGTATGCTCCCTCACTACTTATCTCTACCCCGCACTCTAATTAATGGCATGCGCATATTTAGATGTATTCATACTAGTGCAACCATGCATATGCAAAGATCAATACACCTATAATGCCACCGACTGTCTCTAGTGCAAGTGGCAAAAAGCTTGATAATTGGTATCCGAGATCCTAAGTTCGAATCCTAGTTGATTCACATTTTCAGCTAAGTTTATTTCTAAATAAAATAAACGAAGCGGATAGCATACTATCTTTCTCTCTCAAAAAAAAAAAACACACCTATAATGCCCTATCCTTAGAAAGAGATTTATTTCCCCAATATTTTCTCTTGTTCTTAATTACTATAATTTACCAGAATAAATCTAGAGTTACTAGAGCTGATACTTTCGGGTCCTTTGTCTCCTTTTCCTTTTTTGTAGTATCATTTCAAATTTTTATTTTGAGCTCGTGGTCAAATAACAAAGCTTTAATTAGTTTTACAGAAATAGAAGTTCCCCACTGCTTGAGTAGCTATCAAATTACAATACATAATTTAGGTGTTATCAGGAAAACATTCAGTATTAATTATAGGATTAAACATCAATTTATTTGATAAACCGTGTTGACTTAGTAGTTAATTACGATATTTTGTTAGTGTTAATTACAACCACCAGTTAGTTTGTCTGATCCTTCTAAGTTTGGAATCCTGTTCTAGCCGGTAACATTATTCAAAAAATGCAAATGATCTAAAAGAGTACCTTTTCTACAAATAGTAGATCAAATTCATGGAATTTTTTGGCCAAAATAAATAAATAAACGGGAAAATTAAGTTCGATAATTCTCCTCGTCAGTAACAAATTTTACTCAAGTTAATAACATTATTTCTTGACGAAGTTTAAATAACGTTTGTTTAGTCAGAGCAAAAAAAATATCTTGAATGATAATAATTATGATGGCATCTATAATGCACAATCATGGACTAAGGACAAACCGATATTCATCATGATACGATCAATTTAGGCCTAGCTAGCATTAATCTCATCACAAGAATCCGATCACGCATAGCATGATTGGTTTCATGGTCGGGTCCACGTGATTGCAAACAGCACGAATTAAGTTGTCGCACCAACAGTGCCCAATAATTTGTACTCCAAAGGAAACGTGGGACATGTTGATTCAAGTATATATCATTCATGGTAGGTTAATTGCACCCATTATGCAGAAACTATATCTGTACCTATATAAATCCCTTTTTATCTTAGTTCCTAAAGATCTCACCTTGCCCTAGGATGTATGTATTTACTTGAACGTTTTGATGATATTTTCCTTTTAGCCATTTCGGACAACAGTAACCAAAACCACAATGCCTAGTTCTCGGCGATGATACATCGGAGCGACGAAAACCTAGTTTTTAAATAACTTGCTTAACTTACAGATCCAAATTGACTGCAGGTACCCTAGCGACGTCGATAAGCATATATTAGCCCGACAAACGGGACTCTCTAGAAGCCAGGTATGTATGTGCGCAGAAGTAGTTAACAAATTCTTGAAGAATATATTGTGTTGTCATTGTGTGGATGTTTCCAATGTCGCTGTCCCTTTCTTCGCGACATCGAAAGAATTCTTAGAAAATGTCTCCACAGTATTGTTTGTTCGGATGTCATCTGCAGGTATCGAATTGGTTCATAAACGCCAGAGTAAGGCTTTGGAAGCCAATGGTGGAGGAGATGTACATGGAAGAACTAAAAGAACAAGAAAACCAATCCCCGCGCACTACCACCACTACTATCCACGAAGATAACGACCACAACAACAACCACCACCACCACCACCATTTGGAATCCAATCCGAACCCTAACCCTAACCCTAACCCTAACCCGAACCTCATCGAGCAGAAGCCGACGCCGGTCCAGCTCCTCCACGACTCCGGCTCGCTTGCCTCCATCATCAACAGCAAAGGTGCCGCCGAGCCGCGGGTGGAGAGCTTCGGCTTCGTCGACTTGGATTTCGCGTCGTACGGCCAATGCGGCGGCCACGGCGCGAGGGGCGGCGTGTCGCTGACCCTGGGGTTGCAGCGGCACGACAACGCCTCGCAAGCGCCGACACTCCTCTTCCCGAGGTCAGACCACCACCACCACCAGCACATAGAAGAGAACCAGCAGCAGGCGAGTCAATTCTCCATTAATATGGACGGGGCCGAGGGATCACAGCACCTTCCTTACAGGAACTTAATGGGGGCTCAATTGCTACACGACTTGGCCGGGTAGGAAAAGAGGGTAAGAGGTGGGGTTGTATGAGGACAGGGACACGCTAACGGAAAATGGGTTGATCGATCGATGTGGTTGATTTATATATGTATACTGGATTTAATTTGTACTATATTTTTATTAACTTTCTCCTGGTAGGACGGATATATGTATCTTTGTGGGTCTTGTGATAAGTAGTTTTGGGGTGATATGTATATCGCGACGTGGGGAAAATGTTGTGGCATGCGATTGGGCGGATGAGAGGTCATTGTTTTGGTACAGGAACGTATTAACCTACGTGAACGTACGGATTGCCCAATGTTGAATGGTCGATCGATAGATACTATTGTTTTTGCCAAGTGGGTGATACACACACACACATACACACAAATTTGTCCACGTACTTAATTTGGAGGCATTGCTTGGTTAATTGATTTACAGCCCAAAAGATCAGTGTTTCAATCCTACAATTTGGTCGTTTAAAGATCAAATTTAATTTTATATATATACGTAGTAGTCCAATTATTTTTTTATATATATAATACTAAAATTTAAAAGTAGTTGGCTTGATTTTTTGATGGAAGCTTGTAGGATTTTAATATATTTTGGATTTATTATAGATTTAGCATTAATTTCTGGGTACTTTGAGATCGATCTCTCACTAGTCACTCGCATGCCCAAGAAGAGATACTGTATTGTTTTGGAGGCGTTGGCCGGATGGTCACTTCGCAAATGTTTCTTCTTTTATAATAATTTTTCTGAGCTAAAAAGATGTCGCATGTGAATGCATATAATTCCGGTATTAAATACAAAAAAAAAAAGAAAGCATAAAGGGTTGTATATATATGGTAACAGTTCTAATATATATATATATATATATATATATATATATGAGTTGAGCTAGAATACTATCAGTAGCAAACGGGCTCCGTTGCCACCCAATTGTTTATTATAATGGAGCCTCCAAATCGACGATCGGCATCGTTGAATATGATCTATACTATTTGAAGTATCTAGAAATCAAATTTTATGCTTTTCCGATATTATTCTCTTGTCCATCAAGTGGGCGTAAAAATGAACGGCTGAAAATGAATATTCTCGAAAAAGTGAATATAGGAATTTTGTAATCAAGATCAAGAGTATAGATCATATTTTAAATAGTTTAAAGAATTTTCTAACCAAAATTCAATTGATTTGGATAGTTTACACCGTTAAACGAGAAAACGCCTTATATCTACCATTAAAATTATAAATTTTGAAACCCTTTGATCATTAGGTCAATGATGTCGAAAAGATTTGAAATTTGGTTTCTAAATACTTCAAGTCGTATAGATCATGTTCAACGGTGCCGAGCATCAATTTGAAGGCTTCATCATCGAAAACAAATGGGTGGCAACGGAGCTGGTTTCCTATCGATAGTATTCCAGCTCAACTCTCTCTCTCTCTCTCTCTCTCTCTCTCTCTCTCTCTCTCTATATATAATATATTATATATATTATAATATTATATAGAGTCACGCGCTACTTGCTATAAATAGAACGAAGCCTTGGTGCTATCAGTTTTCCGCCGTTGGATTACCATTTGGATCATTTTTCTCCGAGATAGTAGAATTTCGTGTGTTAGTTCAAAATATTCTACCCATATATATATTATATATATAAGAGATTGATCGAATACTATTAATAGGAAACCCTTTTTTGAGTATCAAGAGTTTTTAAGCTTTTGGATGAAAATCTATAGGTTAGGATATATAGTCAGTTAGAGTTGAGTGGTCGCCCTAGGTCATTGAGTGGGTCCCCACTCTGATGAGTTATAGTAGTTTAATCAATGGTTAGAAATGATAAAAGAGTTGATTCGCAAAGGCTAAAAAACTGGGTAGCAACAATATGGAATTTTGTACAATTGTAGCCTAGTCCAACTCTATATATATATATATTAATATATATCTATATGTATATACTATATATAATATATATATATGAGAGAGAGAGAGAGAGAGAGAGAGAGAGAGTTCGACTGTTATACTATCGATAGTACCAAGCACTTGGTTCTGAATCAATTTTCTGGCGTTAGATGTAACCATTTGCATTTTATTTTTAACCAGTAAATTTACTATTCAACAAACCACAAACTCAATTTTTGGGGTATCGACATCATCCTAAACGCAATTTCTCAATCCAAGAGCTAAGAAACAACTAATAGCACTAAGCACTTAGTGCTATTGATTAGTATTGCCAACCTAGTTCTCTCTCTTCATTTCTCTCTATATATATATAGAGAGAGAGAGAAGAGTCCGAGGCCTACATATGCCCTAATTAATAGCACGAAGCACTTGGTGCTACAGTTTTGCGCTTAGATCTACCCTTTGATCATTTTCATCCGTAAGATCATACTATTCAACCATCACCTACTCAACCCTAAGGGGTGCACATCATCCTAAGCCGCACATCTCTTAATCCAATGACAATCTTCGGTAGCACCAATGACTTATGCTATTAACCGCACATCTTTAATCATGACCAAAAGTTGGGCTGTTTGGCCTAGCTTTGAAAAAGTGATTTCTGAAAAAGTGATTTTTGAGTTTTGGAGAAGGATTTTTGGTAAAACTGTTATGAGCGTTGGCGAGTTTAGATAAAGTGATTTTCTAAGTGATGTCTTCAAAACTGTTTGGTAATTTTTTCACTTTGCAAATCAATATTTTTATTAAATTTTATTTCAAAAATATTTGAAATCTAATTATAAATTTCACTCTTAAAATTAAAATTTTTAAATTTCCAAAATGTATACAAAATTTAAAATTTCGATTTATTTAAAACTATTAAAGTTAATTTTTAAATTTTAATTTAAGAAATCAAAATTTTAAAATTTAAGAATAATAGAAATATAAAATATAAATATAAAATTAAAAATATAAATATAAATATAAATATAAAAATAAATATTATGAATATTAAAATCATATATTTATATTTAAAAATATAAATTTAATTTAATTTCAAAGTTTTAAATATAAAAGAAATAGGGGAAAATATAAGAATGAAATTCAATTTGAAATTTTAAATTTAAAATATAAATAATATGAAATTTAAAATATAATTTTTGTATTTTAAATATAATATTTTAATTTAAAATTCAAAGGTTAAAATTTAAAATTTAACATTTTTCAAAATTAAAAAAAATAAAATTTTAATTTTAAATTTAAAGATTTAAAATTTAATATTTAATTATAAAAGGGTAAAATTTAAAATTAAAATTATGAGATATTTAAAATCTGAAATTTTAAAATTTAAATTATTTAAAATTTAATTTGATATGTTAAATTAATTTAAAACTTAAATTTTAAATTTTTAAAAATTTATAATTTGAGGATTAAAACTGTAATTTAAAATTTAAAAGTTTGAAATTTAAATTTGAAATTTGAAATTTGATAAATTTAAAAATTCCAATTTGAACATTGTTGAAAATGTGGAAATTGAAAATTGAAATTGAATTTTGAAATCTGAAATTGAAATCTGAAATCTGAAATGTAAAATTGAAATTGAAATTAAATTTAAATATTTATATTTAAAATATTAAATTAATAATTTAAATTTAATTTAATTTTAAATTTAATTATTCAAATTTTATAATTTGAAGATTAAATTTTTCTTAAATTTGAATGTTGAAATTTGAAAATTTTAAAATTCTTAATATTTTAAATTTAATAATTTTTAAAATTAAAATTTTAACTCAAAACTTAAATTAAAAATTTTAAAATTTAAAATTTAAAGTTTGAAATCTTTTTTTAAATTTAAATTTTAAAAGTAAAAAATTTTAAAATTCAAATGATCTGAAAATTAAGAATTAAAATTACATTTTATTGTAAACATTGAATTTTAAAATAAAATAAAATTTGATATATGAGTACCAAACGATCAGAAATCAGTTTTCAAGAAGCAGCTTTTTTCAGCTTCTGATTCTTGGGCCCTTCAAGAATCAGTTTTGCATGCCTTCTGAGAGCCAGATCGATTTTAAAATATGACGTTTGCAATGCTCTGATTGGGCGAAAATCACTTTTGCGACCCAAAAGCGGTTTTATTAAAAGCTAGGCCAAACGACCCTTAGTCCTGCTTCTATATATATATAGTATATACTAGTATATATATATATGAAAAGAGAATATTAGAAGTCTTTTCCTTTTCTTGAATTTATTAATTTTTAATTTTCTTAATTTTTACATAGTACTAACATATATTAATACATATAAAATATGAATAAAAATATATGTAAACCCCTCAACTATAGACTATTTTTAAATATTTCCTCTAAATTTTAATTAGTTTTATCGACATAAATCATACTATTGTTTATAATTTTTTCTTACATAAAGTAATAATTAGAGAAGCAAAAGATTGATATGTGCTATTAAATTCAAACCTACATTCTTGAATATTGTGGTTATTTTCTAAAAAAAAAAAAAGATTAATTTGATGAGTTTTATGAATATGATAAATTTATAAAGAAATTATGAAAATACAGTATGGCGGTTCAGTAACTTACAAAGAATATGATAAATTGTTATTTTATCTCGCAGGGCATATATCCCGTAATTTTAAACTCATGACACGTACTTTTCACAATTTCAAACAGAAGCTTTAGTCGCCCTCAGAATCAAATGGGCCTAAAAGATGTAGCAATCAAGTTTGTGAATGGGCTTGGGAAACCAGTTCAAGTATACAGTCCAATTCCAGTCCTAATAAAGAACTAATTAGGGCCTGTTTGGCCTAGTTTCTGAAAAAGTGACTTCTGAAAAAGTGATTTTAGTTTGGAGAAGTGATTTTGCTTAAAAACTATAGAGCGTTTGGCGGAGTTTAGATAAAAGTAATTTTTTCTGAAGTGATTTTAAAAAGCTGGCAAATTAAAAATTTTGAAAAGCTATTTGAAAAGCTATTTAATTTTAGAAATATATTTAAATTTTAAACTTTAAAATTTAAAATTTAAAATAATTATGAAATATAAAATTTAAAATTTAAAATTTGAATATTTAAAATATAAAATTTAAAATTTGAATATTTAAAATTTAAAATTAAAAATTTGAATATTTAAAATTTAAAAATTAAAATTTTAAATTTTAAATTATAAAATTTTAAATTTATAATTTGAAGATTAAAATTTATAAATTTTTAATTTTAAAAATTTGAAATTTATAATTTGAAGATTAAAATTTATAATTTAAAATTTAAAAATTTTAAATTTTTACATTTAAATTTTAAAATCTAAATTGTCAAATTTGAAATTTAAAATTTGAAATTTGAAATTTAAAATTTGAAATTTGAAATTTGAAATTTTAAAATCTGAAATTTGAAATTTGAAATTTAAAATTTTAAAATCTGAAATTTGAAATTTGGAATTTGAAATTTGAAATAAAATTTTAAATTTTAAAATCTAAAATTTGAGATTTGAAATTTAAAATTAAAATTTAAAATTTAAAATCTATATTTCAAATTTTAAAATTTAAAAGTTAAAATTTAAAAATTTTAAAATGAATCTGAAAATTAAAATTTAAAATTTAAAATTAAAATTAAATTTAAATATTAAAACTAAAATAAAAATAAAATTTTGAAGTTAAAATCCAAAATCAGAATCAGTTTTCAAGAAGCAGCTTTTTTCTGCTTCTGATTCTGAGGCCTTCAAAATCAGTTTTCTGGTTTTAAAAAGTAGAATCAGATTTTAAAAGTGAGTTGCCAAACGCTCTATTGAGCCGAAAATCACTTTTTAGCCCAAAAGCGCTTTTTAAAAGTTAGGCCAAACACCCCCTTAGTTTGGCGAAAAAAACAATACACATCCTATGTTGTGCAAAATAGCTGGCCCAATAAAAAAAATAATACCTGGACCTAAACTAGGCTCGGGCATAATTATAGAAACAGGCGTTCACTTCACAGAAATATGAAAAAAATCCTGACCTGGTAACTTCCATTAATTAGGAGGTGTTTGATTAGAATAAGTATATTAAGGTGAAAAAGTAAAATTCAGATAACTTAATATCTTTCAGAGAGGAAGTAGTCAAAATCTTAGAACTATTGTTTGAAAGGATGCTTTTGCCAAACAGAATTTTCATGCTTCCGCTTCTCTAGTAAAAAAAAGTTTGTTTGGTAAATTGCTGCCGTTTGTTTATCTACCTCACAGTTTATTTTTTTTTTTTTCGTTTTCTTCTCATTCTTTTGATCTTTCGAAGGTAAATCGCGGCCTAATTGTTACTGCTTTCATTAATGTAGATAGTTGTACCAGTCTTGGTGCAGGAGCCAAGCATTTAAAAAACAAATTCTTAAGCATTTACTACAGCTAGAAACTGAAATAGGCTTCCAAGTTCCAGGTCCCCAAATTTTGATCAACCCCTGTTAAATTTCCAAAAGATATTAAAATTAAATTTTTTTAAAATCAAACAGGCCCCACACCCACCATAAAGGGGAATAAAAGCCCCTGATATAGTGATATACAAATACAACGTCATGTAAAAAAAGCACATTGTCGCAGGCACGTAATCCCAAAGAGCACACAAAGCACAGAAGAAAAGGAATAGCCAACAAGGTGTAAAGAAATCATTGGTCTTGGTTGTGGTAAGATCCAGAACCCAGAGGAGGGCATTTTAAAGCGTTAATGCACATGGCCAAAGAAACCTAGAGCAATATCTAATTGGTGACCAAAGGTTTTAATGCACATGGCCTGGTTTCCAAGCAGAGGGAAAAATAAATTTAAAAGAAAAAAAGAAAAAGAAAAGAAAAGGAGGAAATGCACTATTTACCAAATTACAATGTATTGTGATGCACAATGCATTGAAGGGAGAAGGGGGAAACAAAGTATTCATCGTCTTTAATTCCAAAGCCGCTTCCTTTTTGCTCTATACGCAACAACAATCATGAATAAATGTTAGCATCAATTGGCGTACTTGTATTCCAAACAATTCCCAGTAGATTCCGGTCAAATTTTCTTCACTAGTCTTATAATGAACAGATGATCATCGTCCTAGAATCAAGCAACAAAACAAGAAAGGATCAAACAGGGCAGATTAAGAAGAGAAGATAATGCTAATGCTGAAAATCTGGTCTCCAAAGATATACTCGAGGGGCTTTATAATAGCTCTTGTTCTCTGATACTATAAACTAACAGTGAAAACCGCCACCGGAGAAAAATACTTGGGTTCCATAAGATTAAAACCAAAGATATTCGGATTTGGCAATCCCTCTTGACTATTGATGAATGAGTATGTTTTGCCGCAGCATTTCCAAACTAGGCCCCAAGAAGATTAGCAAGTCACGCCCAGTGAAGCCACTCAGCAAGAATTCTCCGAGACGGCGGTGATACTGAGCTGCGGCGGCGGTTCGGGCTCGCCGTTGCGCCGCCAGAAGGCCCTCCGCCACCACACCTCGAACCCCCTCTGAATATTGGGGCAATCCTCGCCGGAGTTGAGAAACCGATCGAACCACGCGAGAAGAATCTCCTGCTGCATCGCCAGCGGCAGCGTCAAGATGGTGTTGGCGAGGCCGTCCTCGACCAAATGGCGATCGAGCCCTTTACACGCCCTCCTCATCCACCCGAAATCCTCGTAGAACGGCTCGAGCCACGTCTTCAGCAGAAGGCACCGGGCCTCCTTCGACGCCAGGATCTGGCCTTTTCCGACTCCGACGAAGAGCCGGGCCGTGACCCGGCTCACCTCGAACCGGTGGATCGCCGGGACTTTAGGGTGCAATTCGGCGAGCTCCGCCTCGGCGGCCCAGGTTGTTAGGAAGTGGTCGGCAATTTGGCGGTCGACGAGGATGTCGAGCATCCAGTGGAGGTTGTCGGCCTGCCGCGCAATCTGGGCGGTGTCCGAGGGGTCGGAGGACGCGACGGGAGGGGCGGGGGCGGCGGCGGCGCGGAGGAAGTGGTGGCGGAGGAGGCGGAGGCAGCCGTCGCAGGCGGCGTAGAGCGAGTCCTTGCTGAGGTCTCCGCCGGAGGCGGAGGAGGAGGAGGGGGGAGCGGCGACACCGTTGCTCTCGCGGAGCATCTTGGAGACGAGGCCCTTCATCTCCCTCCTCGCCTTCTCGTCCTTCCCTTCCAGCACGACGTGGAGGAGCCGCACGAGGATCTCCTCGCCGGCGCCGCCGTTCCCGCTGGCCTCGTCGGCCGCGGACGAAGGGCCTGCTTCGAGGGAGACCCTCTTCAGCACCTCCCCTGCACCGGAGCTCTCCAGGCGCAGCTGGGTGAGCAGCGACGCCACCTTCTCGTCCTCGTCCTCCGCCCACGGCGCCGCCTCCAGGTATTCGAGGCAAGAGAGAACCCCCGCGTCGAAGACGATCGCCGCCGACACCTACAACCAAAGGGAAAAAAAGGAAGAGGAAAAAGGATTTCGAATTCAGAGTAAAACATATGAAGAATATTAGTTGGTGCGGTCTGGTCGTGGCATGGTGCGTGCACCTTGAGGATGCCGAGGACCTTGGCGACGTCCTCCTTCATGAGCCTGCGGCGGAGATCCTTGCAGTACATGAGGCGGAGGGTCTCGATGTAGACCTCGACGTCGTCGCAGTCAGAGATCTCGACGACGTGGGGGAGGGCGCGCTGCTGCCTGGACCAGCGGTCGGAGAGCTTGGCGGCGAAGAAGCGGCTGTGGGCGACGAGGATGTGCCGGTGGACGCTGAGGCAGACGGCGAGCCCGTCCTTGGAGGCGAGGGTGAGGCGCACGTCGCTCGACTCGGGGTCGTTGAACTGGCTCCCGGGGCTGCGGCTCCCCAGGAGCTCCGCGACGCGCTCCTGGAGCTGGGCCTGGCGACTCTCCGCGCGCAGCTGGGGGAGGGGCGGCGGCGGCGGCGGCGGCGCTGCAGCTGCAGCTGCAGCTGCGGCGGCGACGGAGCGGGGGTGGTAGTCGTGCTCGTTGGCCATCATGTCGAAGAGGGTGGGGCTGGAGCGGGTGGGGGGAGGCGACATGGGGTTGAGGAGCCCCGCGTTGAGGGCCGAGTTGAACTTGCTGTAGCTCGACGGGTAGGGCGGCGCGCACGCGGGGTACGAAGGCGCCGTGTTCGCAGCCGCCGCCTCCATGGGGTCCGAATCCAGAGGAGGAGGAAGCGGGAGAGCGCGGTGTGGAGGAGGAGTGGGAGTGGGCGGGGGCGGAGAGGAGAGTGGGGCGCAGCACCAGGGGGCGGCGTCGGAGGAGACGACGTCAGGGGAGGACGGGGGAGGAGCCGCTGCAGCTGCTGCTGCGGCGGCGGTGTCGCGGCGTTTGCGGCGCTTGGAAGTGAGGGGGCTGGGCGTCTGGTGGGATTGTTTGGGGGTGTGGGTTTTGAGATGCGCGGAGGCGCCCATCGGACGGAGGACCAGGAGACGATCGAGATGGGGGGCCTCAGAAACTGCGCCCCTCCCCACAGAACCCGTTGTCGTCTTTTGGGATTGAGAGCAGAGAGAGAGAGAGAAGGTGTTTAGTGTTACGTGGAGGTGGGATCGGCGATTGGTTCGATGGGATCGTCCGTTTTTGTTGGATGCGGGTCGAAAGAGTGGCTTGTGGGGAGAAAAAAGCAATGAATGCGCGATACAAGAGGGAGGTGAATGAATATATTAGAACAGTACAAAATAAACTGGGGCGGTTCGTCTGTGTCGGCGATTTTAGCCGTGCTGCCGTGCTGCCCTGCTGCCCTGCTGCCATCGCCTAGTGCATTGTCGTTCTAAGTCCGGCTTTGTTGGGGTGGTGAAGACTGAAGAGGGCGTGAAATGATAAATACCGACGCGGACATTCCTTGGGCACGTAATACTGAGGCTAGGATTATAGTATGTCACGGGCGCCTTTATTAGAATCTCTATGTTAATACGTCCCAAAATATATATATATATATATATATAATATATATATATATATATATATATATATATATAGAGCTAGGCTACTATACTATCGGTAGCAGGAGAGCTCCGTGCTACCAAGTTTTTTCGATGATGCGGCTTCCAAATCGACGATCGGCCCGTTAGACTTATCTACACTATTGAAAGTATTTAGAAACTAAATTTCATAATTTTTCAATATTATTTACCTATCAAACAAGTAGTCTAAAATTGAACGGCTGAAAAATAAAAAATCTCATAAAAATTGATAAAAGATTTAAATTCAAAATCAGATATACTGATCTTACTCTAAATAGTTTTCAAATAATTTCAATAGTCAATAGTGTAATCAAGTCTAACAGAGCCGGTCGTCGATTCAGAAGCCGCATCATCGAAAACAACTTCGGTAGCACGGAGTGCTCCGTGCTACCGATAGCATAGTAGCCGAACTCTATATATATATCTAAAACAAACAAACAAACAAAGAAAACTGATTATAAAACGTCCCCATATCACAAAAAAAAGTGTTCTATTATAGTAAAAATATTTCTGATATATTAGAATGAAAAATTGAGACATTACAATGTAGTGTCATTTAGTAAGATAACTTAATACTGTTTAACGTCTTGTTTTTGCTATTGTATAAGAAGAACTAAATTTTTACTCCTTCCTTAAAAGTTTGGAACCTAAATCTTAATTTACTTTGTATTATAGTTGGATTTTTATTTTTTTTTCTTCATAGAAAGTTTTTTTTTTAACATACATGTGTTTTTTTTTAGAGATAGGTAGAACGCTACCTACTTCGTTTATTTCATTTAAAAATAAATTTAGCAAAAAATATGAATCAACTAAATCGAATCTGGGTTCATGTACCAACCATCAAAATCCGTTGCCACTTGCTCTAGAGACGGTCGGTAACAACAGATTATGTTAACAACAACACAAACTATTATGAATAGAGTCCGAAGGTCGTGCTGTTTGTGTGGTGGCCCCGAGAGACACAGTCCTCGTAAAAACTCCTCATTCTTGTTTTTGGGTGGAAGAGCCTAAAACAAGTCAAAAAAAAGCTCATTACCTTAATAATGCTCCTACTGAGTTTAATCAATCAAGGCGCTATCGCACCATGTGATGCTCCATCTCAATCTGCTTTTTGGCCTCTTTTGTTTTCTCCCTATAATTGAAGTACTTACATTTTCTCTTTCTCATGGAGCTAGGTTGCACCAACTACAAGTTACAGTACCAAATGCATCAAAAATCCACGCGAGAGTGAGGGCCGTGTGGCGCTTTTCCGCGCTTCGGCCTTTTGTTCTTTGCCTGCGCTTGTAGACGAAGCCCGGAAAAGCATTACAGCGAAGGTGTGAGGGATCCATGCTCATCTCCTTTGAAACTTTAAATCCAAAAAGCAGAAGAGCATATGCTTTTATGTCGAAGAAAGCTAATAAACATGACGGAACAGCTGGGCATATTTAAGTATCCGAATAAGTTATCTAATTGTGGCTTATTTTGTCATTCATTACATGACAGATAATATTATCTTACTTTGAAAAAGATAACTAAATATAAAATATCCATTTTTACTCTAAACAAGTAATCACAATCTCGACTTACAATCGCAACAAAAGGTTCTTACACCAAATAAGATATCACCCGATATTTCATCCTACGTTTTTTTTTTTTTTTTTTTTTTTTTTTTCATTTAAAAGAGTTGTGAGTAGTCGAGGTTAAGTTTAAATTTATTTCGTGACTCGTGAGTGTGTCTTTCGCCAGAGCCGGACTCAAAAAAGGACTACCCATCGTTCGTATTCTAATAATAGTTGTCGCTAGCTAGAAGCACACAAAATCAAAATACTTGTGCTTACAAATCAAGTTAGTATTGATTGTTCTAGTACTTAATAGTTAATTATTTGCTTCGGGTTGGTAGTATATCCTTAGAAGTAGGAACGACTAATAATGTTAAAACTAATTTTAAATTATTATATATTAAATCTTCTTTAGAGTGATTTCAACAGTATGTGTCCAATGTGTGATGCAAATCAAGCTTCGCTTACACATTAAAAAAGAGAAAAAAGAGGATTTAGACCTTCATCTTGGTTGCCAAAAGCAAAAAATATATGCAGTGCGCCAAGACAGGATTCATTTTTTGAACCCAACCAGGTTGAGGCCCAGCCCGTAATGTTTTATCTATCCTCTTTACACCTGAATCCAGCGCCGTGTCTTACATTAAGCTCAAACTAGAACATCAACCCGTACGCGCATTGCTTTTATTTGCCTCATATAAATTCAAAAAATTATACTTAATACTCTAATAATTTTATTTTTATTTCACTATGACGATCTATCATTAAACTGAATATATTCGCGATTTAAAAAAAAATTACTTTGTTATCTTATTTTATAACAGATTTGTAAAAATGTAAAATAGTTAAGCGTAATTTTTAAACGACAGAGTGACAAAATAAAAATATGCTAAAACAAAAAAAAAAACTAAAATTTATCTTATTATTAAATTACCGAGATAACCCCTTTCTTTACTTGCGATCGATGAACTAAACGTAGGATTCACAAAAACTGGCTCCAACAAAAAGCAAACAAAATAGTAAGTAATCCTCCCCCTTAAAAATAGCCAAAATGAAAAGCAAGCAAACCATTGCATTCAACATTAATTAGTTGTCTACGTACGATATACGATGAAAACTTGGTTCATATAAGAGAGTTGTATGCTTTTTTTTTTTTTTTTTTTTTTTTTTTTTGATGCAGTGGCCAGGTACTAATTTGTTATCAGTTCTTTTCGGTGCGTGTGACTTGGACCGCGATGGGCAAAGAGCAAGTAGGGGACAACCCACGTGGGTGGCTGCTTCAACCTTCATTTTTCTTGTGGGGTTGGCGGAGGTCGGTGTCCTCTCGTCCGGAGGAAAAATTCTATAATGCGACGGGTATATTATTGACGTGGCGTAATAAATTAATTAAATATTTTTTTTTATAAATATATATTTCATCATGATTGTAAAAAAATATTTTTATTATATTTTTGTTTGAAAAGTAGATGTATGATTGGCTTATTATTAATGACGTGGTGCAAGTGCGACCGTGTAGTATTCCTCCGTCCACAGGTGGTGAGAATTGAATGCGAAATCGATGATGATTTGGACGCCCCTCGAGACGGACTTTTCTTCTGATCTGTTGATGTGTTTTTAAATTTAAAAAAAATTTCAAATATTATTCATGCGATTTCACACTTTTTCATTTTAGTATTCTGTGGTTTAAAGTGTAACGAATTAGTATCCTGTGGTTTCATTCTTCTCTTTTTATTATCCATTTCACTAATTTTTCTTCGTTAAATCAGTGACAAAGTTAAAACTAAAAAGTACTAAAGTGAATATCAATAAACCTAAGTGGGATATTTGAAGTTTTTTGCGTATAGTTTAACGACATGATACTAACTTGATACATTTTAAACCATATGGTATTAAAGTGAGAAAATACAAAACCACACGAGTGGTATTTGAAGTTTATCCTTAAATTTATTTAATTACTACTTCCCACATCATGTGTATTTTCTATACTAGCATGTAAGAGTAACACTTTAGAGAATCCGCTGTAATGCTAGAACAATCAAAATTATCATTAAAACATTGACTTATTTCAATTTATTAATAACAACTTACGCTTCTTAAATTATTGACTAAATTAATATGGGGACTGAGCTATTCCAATCCTCCTCTATTGAGAGGATAAAATTTGAGTTACGTACATACCAATCAACAAATCATATTACCACACAAATAAAATAACTACGAAAATAAGTTTTAAGGGAGATTAATGTTGTAACAATTTTAGAAAAGATTTTTGTCTCCGTAAAATGTCAGTGGAACAAAACCAATAATATCACTTCGAATATCCTTTACTTCAATTGAACTCTACTAATGGTGTTAACACTTCGTACAAAATTAATATTGTGAAAAATAATATAGAAATAATAATTTTTTATTAATTTGTAACTTTATCATCTTCAAAGTTCAAACACCCCCTAAAAAAAAAGGGTTTTATCAGTAATATATAAATGTGCACAAAAAACCTCTTAACTTCTAATCTTCCAATTATGGGCAAAACTTTGGTGGGGCCACTTCGACTCTTTTTGAGTTTTTTGAGCACACACTCATTTCCACCCAATACTCCAATAGTGACTTCAATTGTAACATGCCTAGTTCAAATAGTTGGGAGAAAAAGATAACATGCTATCCGCTTTATTTATTTTAAAAAAAATAAATTTAGCTGAAAATATAAATCAATTAGGATTCGAATTTGAAACTCGGGTACTAATTAACCATTAAGTCCTTTGCTACTTGTGCTAGGAACGGTCTGTCCTAGTTCAAGTAGTTGCTTGCGCTAGGGACGGTCCGTCCTAGTTTAAGTAGTTGGATATGAATTAAGTGTTTTAAATAGTGATAGTCACCAAAATAATGTATTTTTCAGGTTATACATTGTAGACAAAATATTTGTGGTAGCCTAAACATATCATTCCTGGGCCTCACAAGACAACAGATTTGGAGGGCAAGATGAGAGAGGAGGCTAATTGAGGGGCCCCAAGGAGATCTTGTTTTATAGGACCAAATATTGTCACCGTTCATTTTTAATCTTATGAAGGCTCGTGTATCTCGTGCAACAATTACACTATCTTCATATTCTTTATCGTGTACTGCACTTTGGAGATTCTCGAGAGGTTTGAAAGTGATAATTCATGGCAATGCACCACAATTAGTCACTCCTGCCTCAACATGACTCCAACAAAGGAACGAAGGAAGGATAACAACAATAAGAGATGAAAAAAAGAAGAAAAAGAATAGTCACTCATCTAATGATCATTACAATGACAACATAATATGCAAGAGACCATTTGTTTAGATGTATTTGTAAATATATTATAGTTGGAAATATATACATGCAACTTAAAATGCAGGACTATTTATGACTATAGACATCTTGTTTAATATATTAGATGTAGTCGAAAGTGCTGCCGTTATAACTATGGCAGTTGAATTTAAATGTATCAAACTGTAGACACCAAATTAAAATATACATTTAATTACAACTACATACAATATTCAAATAGTCTCTAAAGTAATCTTAGCTACTCAGCTGGATCTAACAGGAGCGGATGATCAATTAGTCGAGAAAAAAAAAAAAATCATATTTCAATGGAATTGGTTGTGTTTTGCGCTATCACTCTCAGAAACAAAGAGAATATTTTTTCTATCGTTCTTATTCATCACATGTGATGCACACTATGCCTGCAATTTCTAATAGAAACAAAGTGGATGTATAATTGATATGAGGACACTGCGTTATTCACCTCCAGTTAGAAGAATCGCTCTCCATCTGGGCCCTACGTAATTTTGGTAGGTTTCTTTCTTTCTCCTATCAAATCTAAATCACTGATATATGCCGATTAGCAAACACCAGGAATCGACATGCACCGGCGCAGCTGCTACTGCAACAGGGAGCACATTCGTTTTCGCATTTAATTTCATGAGCCGCCAACAGACCCATGTCTAGTCACATTTGCCCTGACACATCTTTTTCCATCTTAGAAGGTGATTGATCGATTTAATTTGTAAATCGAGATCTTAAACCGTGCTTCATAAGAGTGAAAATACTAGTTTTGCCCTGTTCATGAAGTTCTTAATTACATCTATCTACCTGTAGTCCTTACTCTTTAATAAGAGAGTTCAAACTCTATACCATACCAAACAAGATGTTTGGCTTAGGTGTCCAAAAGTAATTCTGAGTTCAAAAGTAATTTTTCGCTCAATAGAGTATTTGACAATTTAGTTTTCAAATTTTAATTCTAATTTTTAGAATCGGTTTTCTGATTTTTTAGATCACCTAAAATCAGAAGCAACTAAAATCTTTCCTCTTAAAATCATATTCTGATTTTGAACTCAAACTTTAAATTTTTACTTTAATTTTTGATTCAAAGTTTAAATTTAAATTTTTAAATTCATTTTTGATTTTTTTAATTTCAACTTTTAAAATTTAAAATTTAAAATTTAGATATTAAAATTTTAAATTTTAAATTTAAGATAAAATTTAAAATTTGAAATTTTATTTTTAAAATTAAAACATCGAATTTTAAATTCTTTACAAATTTAAATTTTAAAATAAAATTTAGTAAAAATATTATTATATGCAAAAATCATAAAAATTTTGCCAAACAACTTTACAAAATCACTTCTGAAAAATCACTTTTATATTTAAATTCAGCTAAACGCACTATAACCATTAACAAATTATTTTTTCAAACGAAAATCAATTCTACAAAAAAAAAAAAAAAAAAAAAAAAACTTTTTAAGAAGCCGAAGGGGTCCATTGTATATATGCATCTGAACAGAGAGCGTTGAGTTCTAAAACGCTGGGAACTTTTACTACTTATTAATTGGAGGCGCAGAATATATCCGATGTTCTCTTTACAAAAAGTGGACCAAGTGCAGGCAATAATTTCCGTGTACTCCTCTCACTATTGCAGTGGACTCGCTTATGGCGAGAGCCAGAGCCAGCTATTATCTGGGCTCCTTATGGCCGCTGCTTTTGTGCTCCAAATCCAATTAAATCACACATACACACACACACACACACACACACACACACACACACATATATATATATATATATATATATATATATACTACCTATTCCGGGGGGAAATAAAAAGGTTAAAAAGCGGCAAAAGAATTCCTTCATGTGATTTCTCTGCAGTGTTAGTACGGAAAGTCTATGGACATGTCCCAAAAAAGATGAGAAACTATTCCGGTTCGTGAGATTACAGCTGGCTTCATCACACTCACATGAATATTTAACTTAACCAATTCAAAGCACATTAAAACATTAATCTAAGTTGATTTTATCATCTCTCTCTCTCTCTCTCTCTCTCTCTCTCTCTCTAACATGCAAAGAACAAGACAAACCAAGCATCAGAAGCAGCAGAAAACAAGAATTAATTGCCATTTTACCGTAAATAGACTATTATGGTAAGATGAAAAGCTGGTTTAGTCACATGGATCAACCGAATGAGATAAGCAACATCGTCTTATCTTAATAATATATATATAAGAATGCACGTCATGCATCACTTATACATATGTAGCGGCTTCAGCTAAATCATGGTTAGAATGGGAGATATTGCAGATTCCAGATAAGAACGAATCCGTCCGTTTAGTTAGGCTTAGAAGTGTTTGTTGCGGTATTATTATGTGTTCCTCGTAAAGTTAACCTATAAGAAAGGTCCCAAAAGCAGTTTAGGATGTAAGGATAATATATTCATTGGGGATCTATGCAAGTGCTTAGCTGTTAGGGATGGCTTTTTATAAAGGGGCGAAAGCTGGAGCAAAATTATTTAGGGGGGACTCAGGAACTGTGTCCTAAGATTTGCTCCCATGTTTGGGAATAGTTTTTATGTCCTATTTTAAGGAATCATAGATATTTAACTAGAGAAAATGGCTTAGGGCTCGTTCCAGGTCAATATTTTATCAAACGTATGTGATGTCATAATTATGTTACAAATATCTGTACTTAGTATGAAGAGTCGGTTTGAACTGTAGAATACTCAAAAGTTGTTGAAGTATAATACATTTGACATGCCCAATTAGGGTTTGAATCGGGGTAAACCCAGATTCAAGCCGACCTACTAAAACGTAGAAGCTGTTGTGACCCACTTGCGCGAAGAATGAGACAAAGGGGGCGCAAAGCTATATCGTGCAAAGAAGAAAAGAATCCATGAGTGGTTGCCCCAACTTTAGATGATGACTCCACAAAGCATGACCCATCAAATACCTGTGGAGTTTCGTGGGCAAAGCGCACCTTCCGATGACCATCTTTTTCTCCGTTTAACAAATTAATTTTTTACAGCTTACTCACAATTTCTCACGGTACCACAAATATTCGAATAGATTGACTTTATACGCTCCATAGAAATTATTAAAACTCATTAATTAACCGTCGAGTAGATAAAATTAACTCACAAGAATATATTCTAGGGTATGTATATTTCTAATAAAACTAGCTTTTAACATATCTGTCGATTCAGATGCTCATTAGACCTCTCATGTAAATAAAAAAGTGATGTGACGGTGGATATCTAAAAGTCAGATTTAGTGGAGGAGGTAGACTCTCGAACTGCCGGAAAAAAAAAAAAAAAAAAAGAAGTTTACATTTTGGTGCACAGAAATTTTGAAATTTTCTGGACACCAAACCGCGGTGAATTTGCGCCCAATGACGAACTTCCATTTCGCACAACAAATCCTACACTGCTCGTCCTCCACCCCCTTTATTAAAGAAAGGGTTCTTGCTCCTACCATCCCAGCCTCAAAAAGTGTTCGAGAGAGAGAGAGAGAGAGCTAAAAAGGAAGAGAAAGCAGAGCATTTGAGAGGAAGGGGAGATCAGGAAATTAAAGGAGTAGTTTTTTTTTGTACCGAGGAGGGTTGTTGTTGTTGTTTTTGTTGTTATAATTTGGGGGAGGGGGGGGTGGTTCTCCGGTGGTGAGATGGGGTTTCCGGTGGGGTACTCGGAGCTGCTGCTCCCGAAGCTGCTGCTGCAGCTGATCCTGTTCCTGGGCCTGCTCCGGCGCGTGCTCTCGTGGGCGTTCGGGGCGGTGGGCCTGGGCGACCTGCTCGACCCGGACGCGCCGTGGGCACCCGACGCGCACGCGGCGCCGCAGCCCCGCCCGGCCCCGGCCGTGGACGACGTGCTCCCCGTGGTGCGCTACGACGAGCTCCGGCCCCTCCCCCACCCGCGCGGGGGCGGGGAGAGCTGCGCCGTGTGCCTCCACGACCTCGACGGCGCCGCCGAGGTCCGCCGCCTCGCCAACTGCCGCCACGTCTTCCACCGCGGCTGCCTCGACCGTTGGATGGCCCACGACCAGCGCACCTGCCCCCTCTGCCGCGCCCCCCTCCTCCCCGCCGACGCCCCCGCCCCCGCCCCAGACGCCGCCGACTACGACTACGCCTTCTCCTTGCCCAGCCCGGCGCTGCTCCTTCCCCACCAGTTACTCGGCGGTGGGTACTAATTTTCTGAATCGAAAACAGCTGGGGTGGGCTTGCAATTAGAGAGGTAGAGGTTGGGAGTTCTTGTATATATAGTTGGATTTTAAAGTTTGGGATCTGACTGGTGGTGCATGGCACGGCATGGCATGGCATGGCGTTTCAAAGGGCTGCTGCTTCTGGTTTGGGATTGGAAACAAAGACCCGGATTGAAGGAAAAGTCAAAAAAGAAAAAAAAAAAATGAAGATGCTTTGATTCATTTGGTTGGGTTGAATTGATTTGGGTTCAGACGAGGTTTGTTTAACTATGCCCGAATGGATTCGAGGTGGAATGTGGAACTGATTTCATCCGAGATCTCTGATTCCTGGCGAGTGGTCTCTCCTGAGACCTTGATCAGAGGCAAGGAGAAAGGACAGAAGAGACTACGAATTGGATATGTAGATTTCCTCTTCCTACTATATCTTTTCTTTTTTGGTATTTTTTTCTTATTCCCCCCTGCTGTTGATTAGTTATTTTACCACTGATCAGTGAACATCTTTTCTTTTACTAGTATTTTTCTTCGTCTAATTATTCGATCCGGAGTTGATGATTTGTGAATTAAATCTATGGAATTTGCTAAGTTTTAACAGTGAATTGGGCAAAATGTAGCAGCTTAACTGCCGCCATGTTGAAAGAGCTCCATTCCCAGGGACCCTGTGGCAGAATCCCTATAGTTGAAACCATAAATGTGTATAATAATCTTCATGGACTATCGTACGTGCATAGGATGTGATAGTTGGTGTTTTGCGGTGCAACTACTAACGTTGGCTATTTAAAGACCACGTTAGCTATTTAAGACCTGGGCCACCAAAGTTCACTCTTCAGATAGAAGTTGCTGTAGTTGAGAACTTAAACAGTTAGGCATGCGCGAAATGCTGTTTTACTCATGTCCCCAATTAGTTCCTACAGTAATAATGAAAATCAATGTACATTCTTCTAATTATAACTTTAAGAGCAAAGCTTTGCGCACCTGGGAAACTTCGAAACGCATTCAAACGGCGGTACTCTAAAATGATATCTGATTGCAGAATGATGAACCTGACTATTCAAAATCAAAACTGAGCCAAACCCGATCAGCCGCTTACTATTCATTCCCTCTGAGAGATAACATAAGCCACCATTTTTTTTTTTCCTGATTCAGGTTCCAACATTAAGGTAAAACCAAAGAAAGATAAGTTGCAAAAGCATAAAATGTAACAAATAGAAGTCGATAAACAGTTGATAAGTCAACAATGAAGGCCTTTAAAAGTGCCTTTTGAGGCTTGGTACATAAATAAATCTAGGAAGATGAAGTCCCGATGCGAACAAACAAGAAGGGAAAAAAAACAAATCAGGAAGAAATGGTCAAACATGTCACCACATGCATTCCACATTTTGCCTGGTTTCAATAGACAGATTGTTGATCTCACATACACAGGAAATTATTATCTTATTCATAATGAGGAAAAAAAATCTGTAAACTGAACGGCCGATAAATATTTTTCAGTTACATTCTTGAACCACACAAGAAATATAAAGTAAAAACATCTCAAATAGAATGATGGGAAACGAGTTGGCAAGACATTACCCATCAAAATTTTCTTGTTTCGAGAGCAAATATGCAAGTCCAAGAGACCATCTCAGTAAAATGCATGGAGGATCCAAATGAAAAATCTCTGAGAAAATGAAATGACCTGAATCCTGCATTGCCAACTTTTGCCACAAATAAGTGCAACCAAAATATTTTAGATTCTAGCAATCCTGACCAGCAATCTGCAACAGAATTTAGCAGATCACAGCAGCAATAGGAATCATAAATCCAATCTCAATATACAAATCATTAGCATCTCAAAAGTGATCAAGCCACCGAGAAGGCCTAAATCTTCAATAGCTAACAAGCAGCCCTAGCAGGACCAGTAGAAAAGAAGTCAGCTTCAATATTAAAGATGTCAACTTTTCCCCTGCAATGGAACAAATTCTGGAAAAAAAAAAAACATAATGTATGATCCGCCTGAATATTATAACAATAGAACCTTCTGTTAATCAACCTTACCATTCAAAAACCCCAACCCTTATCCCAGTCAAAAATAAAGACAAAAGAACCGGAAAAGAAAGAACCCCTCAAAAAGAAAGAAAGTTCACAATATCATCACATTATCTGCGCAAAGGTTTTAGAAAAGATTTACAGTGAAAACACACAAACAACTTATCAACTTGAGCAGAAACTCTGTTCAGAAGCTCTGCGGAGGGTACCTACCTATCTTCATCAAAGTTGTCAGATTTACGCCCAAGTTATATACTGTTTTATAATATTTACTGATATGTCATCGCCAAGCAACCATTTATTTAATATAAAGGGGTAAAAGAGTGAAGATTTCTCTAATATTTCGCCACATGAATTTTTTCTAGATCCTAAAAATACCCTTATATTAGTCTGAATCTCACCTTCACCAGATCCTTTATAGCGACAAATTTAATAAAGACTACAATGTTTTCTCCTTCAGTTCTATCTTTATCTAAAACTAAACTATTTACTGAGAACCAATTCCAATCCTGGAAGGATGTAACTGGCAAGCGAAGTGAATACATAACTTGAGACAGAATCATGAGCAGTGGCATTCCTTTGTAGGACAACAAATGCGCACTATAGTACCTCATTAACATAAAATATCTTCAGAATAATTTCATTATACTCCTGTGACAGAATATAAATATTAAATAACAGAGATAAAAAGAGTACCTTTGGCAAGATGTGGAACCTTAGGCAAGATATGGTACCTTTGGCAACTTCCAACTTGCACAGAATCAAAATTCAACAGATTAGTATTGGAATATTTTCCTGAAATGAGAAGATCTCTAGTAGTTACATTCATAGTACAAAATTAGTAAGACAAAAGACAACAAACATGCACCCGAAAGCGGACCTACCCCTTCTATAGATATGTGATCAATCTGCTAACATTGAACTCATCAATGAAAAATTCTCCAAACAAAACAAGAGATGATCTGTAAAAAGCATAATGCTAATGTCTATAAGACAAAAATGAGAACCAAATCTCTGCCAAGAGGAGAAAGACGAAATATGTCTTTAAAACATAGGCTGAAATTTCATTGATTGATCATATTTCAATTAGCCTCATCTGAAGACTACATTCCATTCAAAATTTGCCCAAATAAAGATACAAACAAAATATTGGGAACAAATATAAAAGATAAGCTGCAAGCTGGAAACAAAAATTTTCAAATTCTACTGCAAAATATAAATTTCTACAAGCGTTAGAAATGCAGAAGATTGCAAAGCTAATTTCTTTTCCCACTTTAAAAAGGTAAAAAAGATCATTGGCTCAGCATTCCTTTCACTTGAACACGAGTAGCAGATGATACAAAAGACACCGCACTTATGAGGGCCTTCTCCTTAATGTTATGTCATCATCACAGCTGGCATAATGGTTTCCACTTCTACCATATCTGAAATTCCCTCTCTCCTCCTCAGCTCTACGAGGGGAATCTCCAAGTTGGCTATCCATGGCCCTCTCGTAGCCCCTTGAACTGCCTCTTCTTTGGTTGTGAACCCTAAAACCATCTCCAACAACATCACGAAACCGCTTCATATGTCCGCCAGAATGAAGCACATCATATCGGCTTCCATGCTCCCTCCTATCATTTCCACTTTCGTCATGCCTATTTCCCTTACCAAAACCAACACATCCTTGAAACCTGCTAGAATGCATTGGCCTGCGGTAATCATCATGCTCCAGGTCTACTGGGAAATTTGTAGGGTGCAACCGGTCACTCCTCGAGAAATAACGCACTGGTGGGCTTCTGCTTGAATACCGCTTGTAATCATCCTCTCGAAGATGATCCGGTGAGCTGCCCCTTTTGTCAACCCACATCGAAGCATTGGGTAGACTATATCCTGCAATATGGTCATCAAACTTGGATAGTCCAAGTGAGGGCCTCATTCTTTCCAACTTCACATCTGGCTCAAAATTAGGTGCAGCAGTTTTTTGATCTCGTAATGCCCACAAACCAGGGGAGCGTGTTCGTGATCTTGATCTTGATCTGGTTCGAGACCGGGAGAGATGAAGAGGACCTTTATGCGGGGAGAAAATTTTCTGCCTGGAGAGTGAACGGCGGTGAACAGATAGCGAAGCCTCCATGCCCTCGTCACGAATGGCCCTGCGACATCTGCCCCTGATTATCTCTGGACCATATCGATCAGGCCGATCTCGACCAACACCAAACTGCCTATCTGGGCTCATCTCTCTTACACTTCGTAAACCTCTAGGCATGCCACCTACACCATCTCTCTCAGTAGGAGATCCCCTTCTATACACAGAAGAATGAGAAGATCTTTTGGGTGCCCGACCAGCCGTCCCTGAACCAGCAGCTTTGACTATTGTACCATCAGGTGCGACGACAAAACCATTGCTTTCTACTTTTGCAACAGCTGCTGCAGCTGCATTCCTCGAACCAAGGGTAGCAAAACTGGGTGGTGGACCATAGAAGCCAGGGGATCTGCGATGAGTGGGACGAGAACGGTTTGGAGGCAATTCATCTCCACCCCTTCCCTGAGTATGCCAAGGTAGTCGACCCCTTCCAATCGATCTAGCGGCACCCATTTCTGCTTCAGCTTTCAAACTCAAGCTGTTGCGGTCATCAGACCTAGATATGCAACACAGTAAAATGCATAACTATCAGACTATAGAGGTAACTTAAGAACTTCACATATTAAAAAGTAAGGGAGGAAATAGCTGTTTTAATACACACACACACACACACACACACACAAAAGAGCTAGGCTCCTATACTTTCGAAAGTACGGAGGCCTCCATGCTTGTAAGTTGTTTTCGATGATGGAACATCCGATTCGGCGATCGGTTCCGTTAGATATGATCTACATTACTGGAACTATCTAGAAACCAAATTTCATAATTTTGTGACTTCATTTGTCTAGTTAACAAGTAGCCTCAAAATGAGCGGTTGAAAATAAAAATCTCATAAAAAATAATGATAAAAGACTCAAATTTCGATCTTGCTATTGATGTTAAGTAGAATTTTCAATTAAAGTTTCATGTAATTTGGATTGTTCTACAACGTTGAACTTAAAAACGTGCCACATCGACCGTTAAAATAGTCACTTTGGTAAATGATGTCGAAAAATTATGAAATTTGGTTTCTAGATAGCTCCAATAGCATAGATTATGCCTAACGGTGCCGCTCGTCAAATCGGATGTCCTATCATCAAAAACAACTTATAAGCACGAAGGCATCCATACTTTCGAAAGTACTGGAGACGTACTCTATCTACAAAGTCATTGTCTCATCGATTACATCTAACTACTGAAAAATCAGAATTTCTATACATAACCCCCCAAACCCACAACAAAAAGGAACCAGAAAGTGCAGTTTCTTTAAAAGCTCTCGTCTTAAGTTGGGAATTAGCTAATTCATGGGAAGATGTTGGTTTCCTCATAAAACTAGCTTCCATTAGAAAATATTAGAAATTGTTTTCCAAAGAGACTTTTTTGTAAGCATAAGGGTGTAAGGGTGTGAAGGTGTATACGTAAGAAAGTAAATTTTTGAGAGGCAAATAGAAATCAGATTTTGACCAGGAATATAAGTTAATAGATATCATTGCAGAGGAATATATGTGAATTTATACAGATTAACTGGACTAACCTGCTTGCTCTAACATGAGATTTTTCATTGCTCTGTGGCATATCAGAGGACCTTGGCCTCTCTTTTCGCGATGACATGTCTCTCCTCGACGATGAACCCGTCTGTCTAAAGGAGTCACCAATCCCTAATGCATCCAAAGTAGTAGCCTCATTTTCGTTGATATGGTCAAGTTCCACATCCTTCAACCCATGCTTGGTACTGTGACCTGGCAACTGATCCCATCCAGACGACTTCATCCTCGAACTTGCTTGAAACTCTTTGGCACCATCACCTTCAAGGCAAACCCCATTATTCTCAGCACCTGATTCTGATACACTAAGATCCCTCTCCTGCTTTCTTGTCTCATGATTCTCCCTCAAATGACCTGTCTGAACAGTTTTACCGACTCTCTCAACACTTCCTTTTCGGAGTCCAACATCTAAAGAATTGGCTGCTGATGAACTCTTCCCTGAAACAGCTTCTAATGAATCCTTGAACCCATCGTGCACTCTGTCAGTACTTATAACTGACAAACCCCCATTTTCTTGCGGCATAGCATCAACAGGTAAAGAAACAGAAACAGGAATATCAGATGCAACTTCAAAGATATCATTGTCCCTGTTATCTGATCCGTAATCTATACGTTCAGTCTCCAACTCCTCACCATCTTCTCCCCAGTTATTAGGAAACGATTCTCTTAGCTCTCCATCTTCATACTGATATTCCTCATCACCAAGGTCAACCTTTTCCAGCCCAACAGCCTGATCCTTGTCAACTCGAGAATCATTAGAATCACGGCCACAAGTGAAATTATCACCGAATCTTTTCACATCATCTGCATTACTAGCAGCTGTTGTGCTTTCTATAGGATCCTTTGAGACAGCATTAACACAAAGTTCATTTTTGTCATAAAGTTCATTTTTGTCATAACTTTCTTTGACATCACTCCTCGTAGAGCATTTGTTATCATCCGTCTTATCATCTTCATCAACTGTTCTATGTTTGCTACCATTTACATTCCCAAAAGATAGCTCATCATGATTACTAGGTGCCTGCATAGTATCAGTTTCGCTGGATTTATCAGCACAAGCACTCTGAGTATCACACATGCCATTAGACTTTACTGGTTCACTAGAGCCAACGGCAGCTGTCACATGGGTGCCAATATTTCCATCAACAGGAGCATCAGAAGCATTCTCAGCCAGAAGACTAACAGAGGGACAAAGATCAAATTTAGCACTGAAAAGCTCAAGCTTCTCAATGTCAGAATTGCGTTGTTGAGTAAGTAGTCCTCTTTGGACATCAAACATGGTGCAATCTATGGTATTTTCATTACAAACAACTGCAACAGCTGCATTTGTGTTTTCTTCAGAAATTGGTCTATTAGTTAGCTGAGCCATGCTGTAATCGAATTCACTGGCATCACCAGAATAGCTGCAATTTAACTTCTCTCTAGATACCAGATAAGAAGGAGAAGATTCTTTCTTTAACATCAAACCCATGTTTGCTTCACCTACCATATTCTGCATTGTGCGAGTAGCTGAACAAGATTCAGTGTTAGGGCCTAGATTACCTCCAGCTGAGTCAGATTCATTTTCCCAAGTATAACAGCTATCCAGCTGATTAGGAAGAAGCTTGGCTCCTCCTGTGGAGTCTTTGGCAGCTGAAGGACATTCCAACTGGAGCTCCCCTTGGGCAGAAACCTTGACAGACTGAGGCAAAGAGCCTTCCTTTATTCTAGTATAATCTGCAAGTAAATTCTCATTGAGAACATCACCTTCATCTTTGGCCTTGTTATCAACTAAGACGAAACTTTCCTTTTGTATCCCGACCAGCCGTATTCTGCGATCAAAAGATTCTGGAGTGTCCTTAGTGTCTTCATATTTTACTGGATCTTCACAAATTCCTAACTTTTCTATCTTTTCATCCTGACAACTATTTTCATCCACAACATCAGCAGCATCTTTATGATTCCCAATGTCTTCTTCATCACTGCTATCCCATTCACCCATTGTAGTGTTAAGATCCCAGGGAAATTTAGAATCCCGAGATGAAGACTCCACCTTGCTTGGTTTCTCTGGTATTTTCTCTGTGGAACCCATGAAGTTATTTGGACTGTTTGATGCACCCAATTCACTTCTACCTGGTCCCTCAGTATGAAGCACAGAGGTAAAAGTTATCTCCTGAGGCATTTCAGATTTACAGAGTAAACCTTCAGAAATACCCAATCGCTGCTGCTTTTTTATGTCAGAAATTGAACTTGATTCTGCACTCTGCAAAATTTCCAAACCCTTTTCTTCTTTTCCAGAATGCTCAAATTCAGTATTCATGATGTCACCCACAATACCAGCTTGGCAAGCAGCATCAGCCAGTGCCACAATACCAGAAAAATCTGCAGCATCACAACACTGTTCACTTTTGTCTCTCAGACTGGTGCCCTCATTAGCAATTGTTCTGTCATGGTGATCTTTCCAATATGATACACTCTCTGCATAAGAGGCAGACTGGCTTCGTACCATCTGATCAGATTCATTTGAGTCAGAAGAATGGGGTGGAGGTGATGGCGAACGAACTAACAGTAATCTCCTTTTCTTTATGGGAACACTTCCTAAGGCCTCACCGAAGCGCCTTCCAAGAATAGTCACACCAAGCTGAAGTAAAGAAGGACAGTTATTAGTTATTCCCACTAGTTAGAAAGATTTGTACACAACAGAAAAAAGAAAAAGAAAAATAAGAAAGCGAAAAAGCAAAACCTTCTCAGATTCAGAGATTGGAAGATCGCCTGTTATATTTGATTCTTCATTGGTGGCATTTTCACTCCCCTTATAAGTTCTTGTTGCAGGCTTCCTTTTGTTCTCACAGGTAAAAGAAGTTCTAGCTCGTCTTATGGCCCTCTGCCTGCCTTTAATGACAGTTTTCCAGTTCAAGCAAGAATCTCTTGAAAGCTCCAAACTCACAGTGCTCAGCATGTTTCTTGAGAGGGTTCCTCGCCCATCAACTACTAATTTGCCATTGCAACTTTTGCAGGTCTTCGAACCTTCCTGATGGCCAGAACCTTCAAGGAGAGAGGCAGAACCTCCAGTGCAAGTGCACAATCGTATCTGAGAATCAAGATTTCAGAGTCATTTTAGACATCACCGCATGTTTAACAAGCAACAAGCCATCAATAGTATCAAAAGCAAATGCTTGCACGTAATACTAAGAATTTATTGAAACAAGAAGATTTGTTGTACACGGAGAAAATTGCACAAGAGATGGTCAGCCAGGAATTCTTGTAATAACCATGTAATACAATTGCAATCTATCATACTAGACTATGATGGAAAGAGACAAAACCAACCATTGATTCAGAATCCTCATTTTCTTTTGCAGCAGTGGTTATTGAAGACCAGAATGTATCAACTGTCTTTTGATCCAAAACAACAAAAGCTGGTCTCTGCAAAAGAACAAGGTAATGATCAGCACATCCATAGGCATCAGCATAACTTTCAATCCAACCGTGATAAGTAACTAAACAATTTGCTTATTTCTTAATTAAATTTAAGTACTATTCTTAACACTAGTGATCAAGGGGCTGATAACAGACTGCCTGCATAAGCCACTAGAGGGCCATTATCTTGAGGTAGATCATGTAAACCATCCTTTGAAGGGATTCGCGCACCACATCTTCTGGTTCAGATTCAAGTAAAAGAGCAAATCGTCAAGTAGCGCCAGAACTACAATATCTAGCACTAGTCCAAATATCAAGCACGGAACAATGTCCACAACAAAAAGTGGGAAGGGTCCTCTTGCTTGATAGGCCAGGCAATCCCCGTGAGAGAACACATAAACATCCACTCTCCATAAAAACTGAAGTCCGCCAAACTGCATCCCAAAGAGGGAAAAGATCACATGAAACCAAAATGTCGCGTTGAAGTTTCCAAGGCTTCCTCTTTACCATGTAATATCAGATCTAATAACCACTCGCCAATTTGTAAATGCTAAAATGAACCGAAATTTCCAAAGAATCCCAATCTAAGGGCCACCACAAGTTCTTTCTTCAAAAACCTGGAAGCACCAAGAAATTCTACGGATCCACAATACAAACATCCCTCCAGCTTGGAAATCAAAACTAAATCCACAGGTCAAGAAGCCTGGAGCCCGGGAAGGACAAGAAAAGGCAAAAACTCCAAATGCACAAAGAGACAGTCAAGAAACTAGAAAGCTTTCAAAGATCATTGGTGAGAGTTTCAGCATGGGTAAGAGAAGAAAAGATGTTTGGAGGATTCGCTTGATTCGTCGCAGAAGGTTGGCATGGGTGTCATGAATCACCAATCAGGAGACATCACTACACCTGCAGAAGCCTAAGTCTACACGACAAAATAGAAGCCCCTGAGAAGAAGCAAGATTGCTACTCTCCTTGGCCGTTTGAGGGGAAAATCGCAGGATCCAAGCAAGCTGTTCAATGTTGTGGACAAAGATGCGAAAAAGAAGCAGATCCAAGCCCTAAAAATCAACAACCGCTAGCTGCTTTATCCTCCGGATATAAGATCTGACAAGAGATCTAGAGTGAAAGCCCAGCTCTGAACCCTAAGTCAAGCTCAGACACAATCTTCTTCGCCTTTTCCTTAAGAAACCCACCATCTTCTTCTTGTAGATCTTCCAACCACAATGGATCTGGAGATCAAGAACCAAACCTAACATGTTTATCTAACTTCCGTAGTTTCCAACAATCAAACATCCAAATCGACGAGCTACGGCGGCCAAAGAAAAACCAAATCCGACATCGGACCCGACGAGAATCCACGGCGATCGGAGCCAAGAACCCAGCCCTTTTCCGTTGTGTATACCCCCGCAGATCGAGCGCTAAAACTACCTAAAAACATAGAGAAATCAAGAGCTAGGCTTTCAAATACCTGAGTCCGAAACAGGAAAGAGAGAGAGAGAGAGAGAGAGAGAGAGAAGAAAGATCCTCTCCTCCTCTTCCTCCTCCGCGTATGAAACCCTGATCTGTTCCTCCCTTTTTCCCTTCGTTTCCCTGTGATCAACCTATCAAATCTCCTCCTACGTTCCCTCTTCTTCTTCTTCTTTCCAGACGAGAAGATTCGTTCCTTGCGTTTAGGGTTTCGATCGGAGATGGACGAGCGATTCCTTTACATCCCACGCCCAAAATCGCGATGCTCTTCGCCCCCTTTTCCTCTTCCTCTCTCTCTCTCTTCGCTTCTCTTCTTATTCTCCCTCCGATTGCCTTTGAGAGAGACCAATTTCTTCACGCGTTCGAAGACGCGATGCGCGGAGACTTCCAGAATTTGGCGACGTCCACCGACAGGTGCCGAGGTCGCAATTCCAAGCAAAGGGATTAGAATAAGATTTCAAAAAGCTAGAATTATAATTAAACTTTTAAAATATAGATTTACCAAACACACAATTAAAGAAAATTTCACATTTCGCCTTTTAAAATCACTTTTCCTAAGCCCAAACATCCACCTATGATGGACTCACACGCACCTTGAAGAGTTACTGCCTACACCAGGTGTTCTATGACATTTAACAAATTTGTTCGTATTAAAAAATTATAAATTGGAAAAACTTCAAATATCATCCATATGGTTTCTCACTTTTTTATTTTAATATTCTATAGTTTAAAGTATATTAATTTTATACTCCGTGATTTTATTTTTCTCTTTTTATTATTCTCTTTAATAATTTTTTTTCGTTAAATCAGTAACAAAGTTAAAACTAAAATGTACTAAAGTAAATATTCGATAAATCTATATGGGATATGAAGTTTTTTGTATATAATTTAACGAAATATTTACGGTGGAGCTGACAAAAAGAAAAAAAAAAAGAAATCACGTGATATTAAATTGATACATTTTAAACTATAGAGTTCTAAAGTAAGAAAGTGCGAAACCACGTGAATGATATTTGAAGTTTAAGGTGCGTTTGGTTCGCGCTCTCTTTTTAAGATTCCTAGTAATCCAATAGGAATAAAAAAATATTACGGTGTTTGGTTAAACACATTAAATAATCTAGTTGGTAATATTGGATTTACTTGGGAATGAGATGCATTTCAAAGTATTAATCTCATTCCTTTAAGGGATGGTGGGTATTCTTATATTAATGGATTGAAGATTTGTCTAATCTCTTCCTTTCTTCTCATCCGTCGGCTAATTGGTATTATTTTTCTTTACACTTTAACCTCATTTCTCTCTAAACTTATCTTTTTTTCTCTCTAAACTAAGCTATTCTCTAAGCTCGACTCTATTTCTCTTTCTATTTCTTTAATTATACTCTCTCTTTTTAACATATATTCTCTCTCTCTTTTCTAAAAAGATGTTGAAATTTTTATAGTATTATTTAAAATTAATTAAAAAAATAAATTAATTAATTGTATATTTTTCGTAATCTTAAATAACATGACTAAATAATATGACCGTACGAACCAAATACCGAAATACTACATTCTTAGTAATAGGATGAATAGAAATAAGATTCTCGGATATCTTTCTACTTCTAGTAATCTTTTATAGTGCGAACCAAACGCACCCTTATCCACATAAATTTTAGACATTCACACTCACCTTGAAATACCAGGTGTTCTATGACATTTAACAAATTTGTTTGTATTAAAAAATTATAATTTTTAGATATTTATTTCTGGCAAATCTTAGCAGTAGAATTTAAAAAAAATTAAATTTTCTATAAATAGGTTGTTTTAAGCAATGTAGATCAAATTTAGTGAATTGGATTTCAATTTAAGGCATTAATCATCAGCAATTAGATTTGGTGTATGCTGCGTACGGATACACTGGGTGTAGATAATTTGCTTAAACCTATAGAATTGATGGGAAAGGGCAGAGCGGGCGAATTAACTGTTCACACGTGTCGTTGTCGTGCAATCTATATTTGTGGTCTACAGTCGTGTGAACGCTAGCTTTATTCCGACCCGTATTGGAAGGTTTGGCCTTTTTTTTCTTTTTCTTTTTTTTTTAAATTAAAAATTGACTAAATGATGATATTTTTGGTCTTCCAAACTAAAATTTTATATATTGATGTATTATTAATGTACAAGTAGTAGTTGATGGGGGGAATTTAAAATATAAATTTTAGGACCAAAAATATAAATTTCGCCTAAAAAATTTGATGGGGGGGAATTTAAAAGCTAGTTGTTACTTCAAAATGTGCAGTTAAAATTAGATTTGATTGTTGAACTTTATAAATAATAATGATTTACATTTGGATTTATGATTTTAATAAAAATATAAGTATTTTATCCAGACTCTAAAATGTGATATCTAAATAATCTGTACGAATTCCTTCCGGATCTTTTTCACCACAATTTGAAAACACCTTATCTCTTCTCGAGCTTTATGCTCCACCAATTTTTTTCCCTGCCCAGGTGTAAGCATTCCCTTTTCCCACATATAAATTTCCACATTTTATTATCTCTTCTTTTTTTCGAATCTGAGTGCATTATATTTTAAATCCGTCATTAAGTAATTTAAGAAGAACAAGAATTTCAAAAGAGCATGATTCAATTTTTATTACCACCTTAGACAAAGCCCTAATGTCTTTTATATTTTCGAGAGACCGGTAGCATTTTATCTGTTTCATTATTTATTTTTAGAATTAAGTTTAATTGAAAAAAAATATGAAGAAAAAAAATTTAAATTTCAACCTTATTAACCACCAAGGTTTTCGTCACTTGCGGTGGGAATGCACCATCTTAGCCCTAATGTCGAATCCAGTAATTTTTTCTTTTTGATTTTTTTAGTCAAATGTCATGAAAGATATCTTTGTCGCGAGACGAGATGCTACAATCACAAATGGTGGGTTATCACCACAATTAGCAGAACTGTCACTTTATTTTAATGGATCTCTGTCTTTTTTTTTATTATTATTTTCTTCTTTTTGGGAGCTCCTATAGCCTGTTTGTGCTCAGCAAATCCTATTTCTAGTGGACTTTACATGGACCCTCAATGCTTAATCTAGCTTATAAGCACGACTTTTACTTGGGGATTTGATTGTCATTATGAAAGCATCGAATTCTTTCGACTTTTTTGACCTGTATTATAAAGTGTTGTGTAGAGTGGCTTATTCCTCTTCCCCTCGAATATTTTTATTTTTGACTCTCACCTTCCTACTGTAAATATTTGGATCCTAACATAATTTTTTTTTAATTTTTTTTTTTTGAGAAAAAGATAGCACGCTACCCGCTTCATTCATTTAGCAGATGAATTTAGCTATATAGGTTGAGGCAACGTGGCCTCGGAGAACATTCAAAACAATCAAAACAAAAAAGACAAATAGAAACAAAAAGGAAAAACTGTAGAAAATAATAATAATAATAATAATAATAATAATCTACTCCTCACTCAGATCCAAGTCACGAAGAGTAGGAATTGGACGTGAGTGGGAATTGGGCTAAGTGTTGCAACTCTTCGTGACTTGGATCCTAACAAAATATTTAGCTATTCATACGGTCAGTATTATTTATACATTTATCAAAGAAGGTTGGAAATTGAGATTTAAATGTTTAATTACCATTCTCGAGGAATAAGTTATCTCAAAACGGAAATTCTTTAGATGTGAACGACTTGTTACGGTGTTCGACATTCCTGCGAACGAATTGTGAGTAGATCTATGAAACTTCCATTTGGAGGATACCTATGATTTCCCTGTAGCTAATAGGAAAGCGTAATCTGCAATTTTAACAGTGGTAGGCATGAATGGCTCTTGTAGACATAAATATGCATTTCTTTTATTATATTAGTTTATGTTAAATGTTAAATTCTAATATCTATTTGCACGCCGAAATAGTCACTCAAAACATTCATATATATTAGTTCATGATGAGAAGATCTGTAGTTCACTTAATCTTTATTACTTGTTCTTGTCAATCACAGGTTCGTAAGTTGCATCGTGTTAAATAATGAAATGAATAGAAAATCAACTGAAGTAAAAATGCCCTGCGTCAAATTCGACCTTAGTGGTGGAAAGGAGTATGAAATGCGCCTTTTGTTGACTTTAGCATTAAAGATGCCTTGATCATCCATTTTGTCCAACAAAGTATTGTATATATAATATGATCAACTCCAGTATCAACTCCAGTATCAAAGCATTCCTTTTAAGTTCACACTATTAAAAAACCAACCAATCATGTTCGTCACTATCATGTCAGCATTCATAAAAGAAAACCACATTTGAAACTGCAACCACAAATTCTAAGTCCTAACTGTTTATAATGGACTAAAATTGTTCTTCCAATCATTAAGCTCAAATCCGGAACAAAGCTCTCAACAAACAAAAAGGGAATTGTATCTTTCCAATTAAACTACTTCGGGTCAATTTTTTGTCTTCTTTCTCTCAAGATAACCCTTAACTTAGTCAGAGTTGCAATTCATATGTGCACTATGGTTTTTGTTGAACAGAAGATGAAAAGTTTCAATTTGATCCATTTTTAGATCCTTTCTAGGAAACTATCCAATTTATGTGATGCATCCTTGTCCTACCCAATATGAACTTCTATTAAGAAAACAAAATATTTCTACACAACAAATGTGATTTATATATGGCAAATACAAATGCACTCTATCAACAAACGTTTACGATCTTTACTTCAAAGAATGATGGGTCCGCGATATAGGTCACTGTCCAATGATGATCCTTTGCACTGTACTGTATTGACATATGACGATATTGCAGAAAAGAAGCATGAAACTAACGGCACATATTGAACTATTAAAGAAACCTGATATTTCTTGCTTAGTTGCTATATTTTCTTATATTGTTTTTCATCTCACAATTTGTAATGTATTTCAATTTATTGCCGAACATGCAATACATAATGAAATTTCTGAGGTATTTTAGCAAGGTAACTGTATTAAATAAATATTGTTCTTATATTTGAATGGTACATCAGGGATTCCATTACCATTTAAGAGTTCACAATTAGGAATTGCTGCTTTGTAATCTTGAAATTATCAATTGGCATCAACAGGCTGCAGCAAGTGCCCAGTGTATGTACTACAGTTCTGTTTTTGGTCCTTCGAAACTAGCATTATAACATTTTATTCAATAAGCAACTGCAAATGGTGAAAATAAAGCTTTGGTTGAAACTGCTTATTTGAGTTAGGAAGGCACCATAGGACTCTCTTTCTGATGCTTAATTAATTAATTAATTAATACATTATGATGAGACATTCACGACCTGTAGTAGAGGCTAGAATTAGTTAGACAATCTTATGTAATGGATCACGCTTGCTTGCGAGTTATGTTGCTTGTTGTGGATTAGGATGGTTTTTGAGATGATTAATTAGATAAACAATCCTAATTTACCTTGAAAGAAGATACAAGGATATCCATATAATTTGGTTTGTTCTGTTTTCAGGTATCATACTGAGATTAGAGAGCATTGTCTCACCATGCAATCTAACTCAACAGAGACTCTTCCAGGAAAATCTAGGGTTCCAGAATATCAAAATACTCGGTATAGTGTTTGAAGAGTGAGTAATCTGGTCAAAGTACCAAAGAATGGATCTAATATTTATTGTAGTTTTTCATTGATAGTTGTATCCATCACGCATTAGAAATTCGTCTATCGTACGATGCTCAAGTGTACTTCTAATGAATTCCAGTTGATACTTCAACGAATGGATCAGTTTCTTTCTACACTATCCTTCGGTAGCAGAATTTAAATGTGTTTGTATATTGTTTTTGAGCTATGAGAAGCGTATAACAAAAGGTAAGAGTGTGAGAGATATTATAGACATGCACGCATACTGCATGCATATATGAATATGAAATATGTATTCATGCACATACCACACTAAACTTTTCTCTAATAATTACTTTCGAAGTAGAATCATTAAGCTCTAAAGTAGAGCTTTCTTTTTTTGGTTTCAAAATTGTATTTTTTAACTTTTTGCTGCAATAGAAACTTCAAACTATTCCAATTGCTGATTATTTCATTACACAGGTAATTGCAGGCCAAAGTAGAGATAGAATAACTGTCACGCCCCGAGACTGCTACCCATTTGGTTCGGTTCGGGCGCGTCGAACAGACGCCGGATGGACAGCACCTCCCCTGTCCGCCCAAGGCTCAACAACAAGATCAGGTACAAAAGTTGCCCAAAATAAACTCAATTAACATACATGATTCAACAAGCACCACAAGTGCTATACCAACAAGAGCAACGATCACAAGTAACATACAAGTGAAATAAAGAGAGATACATCTAACTATTACATCACATTCAACATTGATTTGATTTATATTTCCATCTCCCAAAAATGAATACATAATCCTCTCACAACCATAATACTAGCTATCCAAAATACATCATGTCTATAAATATGCACACGAGGGTGCTCTAGTACAAATAGGAAACTCTACTAGCTAGCTAGGGTGCTACGCCATTACCGCGATCCTCCCCCGAAACGCTCGCACACGGCCCTGCAACAAAGTGGGGTGAGAACTATATAAATATAGTTCTCAGTGGGTTTGGCCGCCGACTCCGCCGATCTTCCCACTAGGTCTAAGCAGACACAGATAGATAGATAAATATGTATAGAAATGAAATTGCGTCTATACTATACTATGCCATCAAATGCAAGCAATGCATGGAATATCATCTAGCAACAAGCCTACTATCATGCTAGTATGCTTCAACAATGTAATGAATACGAATACAACATAGTTATGCAATTCACTATCATATACTATGTTTAACCATGGGATGAATAGAAATCCACTTATGCTATTCATGTCATTACCCCATCCACTAGGCTACCCCGCCTAAGATCTCAAATCTCATAGGTACTCACACTACAAGTTTAGTAGGTGAAGAGGTGAAGAGCTAACCCGCTCTTCGCCCCTACTAATATCGTAAATCTCACGAGTGAGGAGCTACCCCGCTCTTATCTCGCCTGTCTCACATCTCAAAGCCATAGGTGAAGAGCTACCCCGCTCTAATCTCATAGGTAATGAGCTACCCCGCTTAATTCTTATAAGTAATGAGCTATCCCGCTCAATCCTCATATGGGAAGGGCTACCCCGCCATTCGCCCCAACTCACTTTCCAGTTCAATAGGTGAGGAGCTACCCCACTCGTATCCCACCCGGTGAGTTACCCCGCTCGTGAGCTACCCAGCTCGTGTGACAACTCCGGAGTGCACTGCTCGTGTGGAGCGACCACCACAAGCTCAAAACAGACTTGTGAGTATGATCCAATCCTCGCCAACTGAGAATACCCCGTCAACTAGGTTAACAAACACTCGAAAATCCACCTATCCCTAGGTCCATGTCAAGTGTCTCAACCACACTAATCAACTCACACTATGGAATTGAACTATCCCTATGTTTGATGCCATAGTGTCTCAATTACACTAATTCTCATGCAATATGCCACGATTAGGAAAACTCACCTATTCCCTATGCTCAATGCCACAAGTATTTCTATTACACTAAGTTTCAATGCCACTCATCATGTTGTTAACATTGTTTACATGCCACTCGTCCAAGTCATAGTGTTTTCTATACACTAGTTCGCATGTCACTAGTTTTCATCATCAAGTCCGAGTTCACCGTTTTCTTATCACTATAGGATCTCATGTCACAAATCCTAATCCTCATGCATTCTAGATTTAAGTGTCAAGTCCATAATGCTACACAACTAGACATGCATGCAAGGAAATAGAAATGCAACTATACATACATCCTATAATGCATAAGAACAATATGTGCAATATGACCAAAAATCTAACTCGGATATAGAAGGAAGCCCAGTTGCTTCGGGATGCACACCCCCCACCTTTTAATGCTACCAGAGACTAGGGTTCCGATTTCGTGATTTTTGGAAACTTTCGCCGCGAGCTGCGGCAATTTGTACCAAAACAGGCCTTTTCTCCGATATCTTCGCGTAGCCTCGTCGTATCGCCGAACCGACTTCGCCAACGCGTCAGAATACCTATCAATTAAGTTTATACATGATCAATTTAGATCGAACCCTCACATATTACAAAATTTCATTTTTGAGGCCTAACATGCAATTACCTCCAAATAATCCAAATTAAATAGAGCAATATGCTAAGAATGCTCATTAGAGGCTACTAGAACGCTTAAGGTTAAGGATTAAGCCAAATCCCAAAAGTTTACCAAAATGTGAACGCCGAGAACGGAAGCACGCCGCTCCAACGGGCGCACGAAAGCTCGATCCGTCACTCCCAACGCGTTCGTAAGCTCGTTCTCCGCCAACGTAGTGAATTTGGGCGAAAGATCTAGAGAGATAAGAGAGTTATTTAGAGAGAGAAAGTGAGGATTTTTCTCACTACCATCATGAACGTGTGGTGTTGTGGGGGTGGTGGTGGCTGTGAAGAAGAAGAAGACTAGAAGCTTTTACTTATAGTCAACACCCCAATAGTAGCATACACTATTCACTTCAGGCAGTACGAAATCTGATATCTTTCGCCAGAGCCCTCTGAATATCCGTTTGAGCTCAAATTTGACAGTCATGTTCGGTTTTGCTTAACTTAACGAAAGAAATTTTAATCTTTCAGTTTCGACCCCGTTTGGTCATCGAAAGTTGTACCGAACTGTAATCTTTATCAGATAACTGTCGGATTTTATTTTTCACCTTCCGGGTGTCAGAATGACATGAAACTTTAAATCTAGTCTCATAAAAATAATTCTGACATACTCTCCAGTTTTCATAATTTTTCGACACTGTGCATTTTCTGCTAATTTATCAGTCCTGCTTTTCACAGAAAATTCTAAATTTTTTGTTTTCGCTCTGATTTCAGCACAGGTCATTTCCAACTTATACCTTACACCATTAAGTCCAATAAAAATAGTATCTCACACTATTTTTATTTATACTTAATTTTATATTAAATTTCGGTATACTACATTCCACCGTAACTTCATAGTTTCAGAAGTTCGGTATCTTACAATAACTCTCCGAACGAGTTGGGACTAGCTTGAGGTCGACTCGGAAATAATTCGGGCTAGAAGGTGTTCGGGTCAAAATTGAAATCAGCCAGGACAATCTAGCTGTCTTTCGCCTTGAAATTGATTCCAGCTGGCTCAAAATTATTTCGAGCTAGCTTGAATTAATTATAATTAATTTATTGTTATTGATACCTGCTGTTGCTTTTAGTTAGTACTACGAATTAGTATTAAAATCAGAAAGTTGCGCTAATAAAAAAAAAAATGTATTCTAATTTGCCGCAATAGACAAATAGGAGCGAGTTGGGTACAGCTTATGTTGGACTCATTTATTCTTCAAGTTGAAAAATTGAGCTCATAATCGACTCGTTTAATAAATGAGTTGAGTTCGAGTTACTTTCGAATCGAATACGAGCCCCCCTACCACTAGATACACCACTAAATTGGGTTTGGTGATCCTAATGATAGCTACTAGGTGCAATGGACAACTAACAAAGTGGCCGACAATCATGGAGGGACTAGAGGAGGACTTTGGTTTGGTCGTGCAAAGATAGAGTGGGGTGGTTGCATTCTTGTGGTGTGTATCATGCTCTTCCATAAGATTCGTGCTCACAACCGATCGTCTTTAGTGCACGTGATAAAGGACTTGATGATTGATATTCGATCTCAAATTCGAATTCTAGTTTATTCGTATTTTCAATTAAATTTATTTATAAATAAAATAAACAAAACGAATAGTATACTATTTATTTCTCGGAAAAAAAAAAAAAAACCGTGCTCACGAATTGCAATGGACTAGATAAAAAAAGTCACTGTCTGGGCTGTACGACGGAAATAGCAGCAGCTTGGCGCGTGAACAAATGGGACGCGGTTTCTTTCAAGTGACGGCCCAATTCCCCGCCCAATTAGGAAAACGAAGACTCTCAATTTAGACAAAGATTTGGACGTGCGGAGCACGACAATGGAGAAAGCAAATATTGAATAGAGGAACCAAACC